>NC_079154.1:70662662-70974147 GCF_947563725.1 Argiope bruennichi | reverse complement strand
TTTTTTGCATATTTTGCCAGCGATAAAAATGATAACTTGAATTATTCTAAAGCAATTGCTTTGAAACTTGGTATAATCTTTCCTTATAATGTTTTCTAGAGCGTGACCTAAAAGAATGTTCATAATAGGAATATTTTTTAAATTATGGTATGTTATTTGAATAATGGTGTTATAAAATATGCAAAATACCCTGTGATGGTTCTTCGACTAGCTCTAGAAGTTTTATTTATTGGGGTAGCCTTAAAATTTTAGGTCATTCCCTAGGTAATTGCATAAGGATTATTTAAATACTAAATTTATTGAATTTGGTTAAATAGAATTTCGTGTACCATTTTTGAAGTTTTCCTAAAATTTCTTCAAAATTCACCATATATCTACCAATTTTCTAAAACTAAAAAAAATTATTGCAAATTTTAACTTATAATAGCTTATGTACACATAAACTGAAGTCAAAAAACATGTTAATTTGTTTCTATATGATAATTTTCAAAAAAAGTGCTCCGAACGTATTCGGATACCTTAAGTAGATTCGAGAATATTATATAGCATCTAGTGATTCTCATATTGAAACTTAATTATTAGAATTGCACATATTGACGAAAAAATACTCTTTTCTTTATTTTTTTCGAAACTCGAGACTTATGTTTTGATAAATAATTAAAGGTTCTATTACTCGACTCATTATCTAGATTCTTTCTCGAAAATCGATTTTTGATTGAACTTTCCCAATAAGAGAGAAAGAGTAAAGGACTTTCGATACAAGGACAGTATATAGCCTGATTTTAACGAGTTAATGAATGTGACTCAAAACTTATGTGATATCAAATGGTTTCCTATCTTAATAAATTAAAAAGACGAATAAATATCAACGTAAACCAGACCTTTCTTCATATCAACCAAATGAATATCAGTGATGGAAAGTTGAGAAAATACGATCCGAGTTCAATATAAGTGTTGTTATCTCTCATGAAGAGATAATATAAAGAGAGATTTATACGTAACTCGCATCTCCGTCTTATACATTTTATCTCTCAACAAATGAATTCGTCAGAACCACATCATATCATGGAGTGAATTCGCTAAAAACTGAAAAAAAAACTAGAGAATTACGGAATAAATGCATAAAAAAGGTGCCAAGTGTTATTAAAATACGATTAGGGTTATGCAGTATACTACTATTAGACAATGAAGTAGCTATATATACTTACATATTCATACATTATATACTTACTTACATATTCATACATTATATACTTACTTACATATTCATACATTATATACTTATTTACATATTCATACATTATATACTTATTTACATATTCATACATTATATACTTATTTACATATTCATACATTATATACTTACTTACACATATACATTGTATATACTTACATTATCCATATACTTACATTCTGCACATTTCATCAGGAATCATCATTTATATTGTAATAATTTATAGTTGCTAAATAACCTATACATTCCCCCTCTGTTATGTTAATCTTAAACCAGCTAGTCCGAACAGCTCAAAGGCACACGGAAAAATCTGAATGACCGGACCGTCGCATAGCAACACTGACGAGAACTGTGGTTGAGTCCTAAGGGCCACGGTACAACCCTTCCCTAAGGATGTATGTTCCGTCATCGATGCGAGGTAGCCAACCCCCACCTTTTTCTGTATTCACCAGGGTGGCCAGAGCAAACCACCATGATGGAAAGTTCTCAACCTCAAAAACGAGGAGCCCCTCAGTGAGACCGATATATTAAGATACGATAGAAATATGTTAAATGTGAGATATATATTAAAGTGTTAGTAAAATATGTTAAATAAAAAATCTCGCATTTATATTCTATAAAAAATATTAATATCATCAATCGGTTATATCTTTGTAATCAAATAAATATAAATAGCAAACAAATACAATTTACTGTAAATTCTATGAATAATGTTTCAGATTGTATTTCAGATGGATAGATATCAATGATTTCAAAAACAACTTAAGAACCAAAAAGTTATTATAATAAAACCGATGGCAAAATAAAATGTGTTAAATTTGAATTGCTAAAATTACTGCATGTTTTCATGTCATTATAAAATCTCTGAAAAGAATAAGAAATTAAGAATTTAAAAAAAAGGATTCGAGTCTCGAATCATCATCAAGTATGCTTATCATGTAATATCATAACATGATAAGCATACTTGAACCGCTCCGCCCCATTCGAAGGCATACGAATAACTGAATGATCAGAGCACCACGACATTATAGGCGGAAACTATGGTTAGTCTTAATGTCCATTACCGGCCACAGTACAACCCTTCCCGTGAAAAGCTTTTATCGTTATCGGCAAGAGGTGACTCGCCCCGACATCATTACTATACCCACCAGGAAGGATAGAACGATCACTATACCGGTAGTTACCCATCCATAATTTGAGTTGACCTCTGGATAGAATAACATAGCATAATAACATCTTAAGCTCGGCTAAACACTTTGCTGTGGTTGATTGCATCATTTGTTGTTTTCTGAATATAATTTTATTTTTGCTAATCGCGCGAAATTTATTAATGAAATCATACTGATATTTCACAATATCGCAGTTTTATATGAAAAATATATTTAAATTAAAGAACAAACAGTGCAGTGATAATGTTGGCATAACTGAAACCTAATTTTTTAAGTGGTATAAAAATGCTTTATGTGATACTATGTTCCAAAATCATTGAGGAAATCCATTCAAATGTCGAATAAAATTTAATAAATTAAAAATCTAATTAAAATTTTAAAATTCAAGAAGTATTGATGTGCCATATTTGGTATCTTTAGCTTTAATGGAAAATCCAATCATTTAAATATCCTGTAGACTATTTTAAATGTTTTTTTTTTTTGTATGACGTGAGATGTATCACATCATTTACAAATATACCAATTCTATAATCATAATTAAAATAAACTTCCACTAATATATTGCTCACAATGGCGGGAGGAAACAAATTCGTAATTTCATTTTTACTATTCCACGGATAACAAAATTGGGATTCTGTTCTTTCAAATAATGCAAAATATTGATTATTCTGTAAGTTTTACTAAATCAGAGTGTTTATCGTTCTTTTCGAACCAAGCCGATTTTTTTCTCTATAGAAGTAATGATGCGGAAATTAATAATGTTTATGCTGTATTACATAGAATATAACGCAATGATTAAACATTCAATATGGTTTTATAAAAAAAATCAGTAATACAGGCATGCGTTTGCAGTAAAAAATAAACAAAGTGCAATACTTTAGACTTATATTATGTAAGAGATCCAAACGATTTTTCTTCGACATTTTTTTCCATTGACAAAAACACTCTTTCCAATATTTAAAGCAGTTGATGTTTTTTAAATTTTAATATCTTTAGCAACTTCTATTTCGTCTTACTGCGATTCTAAAGAAAATATTATCTCCATAAAAGCAATGCAATCTTGCAAAAGCAACTAATAATTTCTTCAAGAAAAATTTTATTTATCGAAGTAAAGAAGGAATTTCAACATTTCTGTTTCAAAGAATCCCTAAGTATTCTAACATTCTCTGGAATGTAAATCCATATCGTCCATTGAATCTGGAAGTTATGTAGCTCAAAGTAGAGTTTATCGCTTCTACAGATACTTATAGAAATCTTTTATTTTTCTGATGAGCATCAAAGAAAGTCTCCGATCCGAAACTGCTGCTTTTGATCTTAATAAAATGAAGACATACTTTCTATTATTATGCTTACATGTCAAGATATACGAGAAGTTATTCCCGTTTTATCTGGAATTTTCATATCTGTAATTTATTCGTGCCTTTATCTAAATATATATATATATATATATATATATATATATATATATATATATATATATATATTTGCGCAGTTTCTATTGAATGTTAGTGTCTTTTTACTATTTTTATTTTAAATGATTCTGACTAGTATTGGAATTTTTTTTTATCCAAAGCAATGTTATTTATACGAAGTGACAAAGAAAATTTTTGACAGTTTGTAAAATGTAAATTTCAGTTGTTACCAACTAATAATTCATCAGCATCTGTAGATACATAATAGAAGTTTTTGCATAAATATATGTCTTTCAGAAAAATTGTGAATAAAATACGAACAATTTTTATTCGGTAGTTTAGATTTGGGTTGGATAACAAGACGATTGCATTTCCATTTCATTAAAAAAAAAGTAAACTTTATATATATAATTTTTTTTTGAATCCTTAAGATTAAACCTAAAAGAACTATATAATTAAAAGAACTAAACTAGATGAGTGATATATATTTAACGAATCAATTTAAATTTAAAGCAAATTACATATGAATTTAATCAAATATGGCTATCTTCAATGATTTAATATATTTGAAAGAAAGTTGTGTTGGTATTTCTTCGGAGAATAATAATGTAAAGCCTTTTAATTCCCACTAAATCTAATTAAAATTGTATATCTAAAAAGAGAATCGCATCAATTGAAATTATGTGATATTCCACTAATATGCTTAATTTCTGATTTTGTTTTTTAAATGTTTCATTACGTGTAGCATGTTAATTTTGTGTGAATATTCCAAAGTAATTTGCAATTTTTTTGCACAATTTATTGTTTTATTTTGTTAAATTATTTATTATTTTTCGAATCAATTTAAGATTGCGTACATTATTCTTTATTCATTTTAGGGCTTCTCAGCCTAATTATTATAGAAATAACGTGTTTTTCTATGCACTTAAGGCTTTAAATTTGAACTGGAGAGGATTTCACAAGAGCCTAGATTGCGTATTATGGATATGTTTACTAGATGGATATGTTTTAGACTCAAATGAATATCGAATAAATTAATAATAATCTGCATCAGTAAAACTGAACACCTTAATTTATTATTCGCAGTATAAAATTTAATAGAAAAATAGATTTGCTTTAAATTCAATTTACAAATATTTTGAAGCATAAGTAAAGTTTAGAGAAAGTTAGCATCAAAGCAAAAATAATTATTAAAGCCTGAATAATGTAATTAAATAATAATTTTTTATAATGAAAAACATGTTTCCTTTGAGCACATGCAGTGAGTAAGTACTTCGTGAAAAAGTAAAAGAGCGCAACCAAGACTTGTTCAGTAAACGGAATTTAAAATGTCCCAAATATGGTAAAGATCTATATTATTTTACTTTATTCATGCTAAAAAGGCTTCTTTAGTTAGAAAATCGTTTTGAAAATTACTGTTACTTAAAAATTCATTCCAGACTTGGATATTTATTTTCCACTCTCGATGGAGACTGAAAATCACTGTTGATATGACTCTATTCCTTCATCATATCTTAAATTCATATAAGTTGTCATTCACGATATTTAATTAAAATTCGCTTTATTCTTTAAATAATTAATAACTTACGAAGACAATTAATTTCTGCATTATTTAAAAATCTAAGACAATTCAAATTTTCTAGGAACTACACGTTATTAAAATTCTTTGGTGCAAACTGTTTTCTCAGTCTTCTTGAAAGCGAAGTTTCAGATGATAAAAATGCTTTGTCTATTATAATTATTTTCATGAAATAATCATCTGAATTAAAAATAAATTATTTAATAATTTTTTATTAATACCGTCCCATTAATTGTCCCATCAAGATCGCCCAAAATTTGCACAATCACATTCCTTGCTTTGAAGTACATAAAAATTTCTAAAGAACTATATTTTCACAATTAATAGTTTTCGAAAAAGGAGGGAAACAAAAATATAACGTCATATAGAAAAAAATCCTTATTGGAAATTTAAACATCGGTATTCACATATGTTTACATACGAAAGTATTCAACATAACTACTGCGCATGTCGAGATATGTAAATGCGCAATGTGGAATCATGTCAAGTTGTCTTTTGAATCTTATTTAAAAGGCTGCATCTTGTAACTATCCGCAATATTCGGAAAATGATAATGCATTTTGTACGTGAATATAGCCATTAGTATTTTATCTTCAATCAATATAAGCCTTACGAGCTAAGGAATATGCCTGTCATTAGCCAATGCACCGTCTTCTCGAGACCGTGCATTGGCTAATGACGACGGACAAATTTTGGAATCATCAACTCATTATACAATCTCCACGATGTTAATGGAAGAACTTACGGCGGGCCAGCTCATATAGACCATGTATTGCCACATATTTTTAGCTGCAATGCATGGCTTAAGATTTACGATTCAGCTCCGGCCATTTCATCCTATACGATACGGAATGTTCAGGTCGCTGGATTTGTCCTGAGTGTCCGGTTTTATGGCTGCAACTATCGCCAGATCTGAAACCTTTGCAATTCTACCTATTGGGCTATCTGAAATAATTTTTTTATCCAGACTTAGTTATTTCATAAAGTTTTGGAGGCCTTTGACAGAATACATTTTTAGATCTAAAAGTTGCAATGCTGTGATTTGTATTTCATTCTGAGGCAGAAAAACATTCTCACTTTGGAACTTTTGCGAGAGATTTTTGATAGAATAAAATATAAACGTCATCTAAAAATTTTCGAATAATATTCAAATAAATAAAGATATTGAACTGCATAATCTTTTCTTTCAGGAGAAAATCAGAAGAATCCCCGGCTAAACTCAAAGCTCAAGATTTCCAGGTTTGTAGAAAGTCATAGATTATATTAAACTCTACAAAAAAAAAAACTATTTGGAGCTATGTTTTATTTTTTTACGATTTTTCTAGGTCTGCGTGACCGTGATAGAAGCTCGCCACTTGGCTGGTCTCAACATGGATCCCGTCGTCTGCGTCCAGGTTGGAGATCAGAAAAAATACACTAGTGTCAAAGAATCTACAAATTGCCCCTATTACAATGAGGTAGGATGTCATTTCAGAGTATTACCGCTTAATACGAGAACTTATTTATGGACATCAAACGTAATCTCAGACATAATGTCTATTTCCTGCAGTTGCCATAGAAATGAACTTATCTGGACTATTCAGGTAATTTCTCTTTAAGGGTTATTCCACATTCGAGCAACTATCATGAATGTTTTGGACAAAAATACGATCAAGGATCACTATATAGCTCTTATGGAAAATAGAACGAAAGTATGTTCTACAGTATAAACTATTATGGAGATTTTATGTCTGACTCAATTCTCTAAATTGCCTATCATCAACGAAAAGACATGCTGGCATATTTGCAAAGAATTTTGATTATGCAGTTTTGATCACTGTCCATTTTGAAACAAATCATCTCTGCACTCAAAATACATTATATATATCCTCCATCGTAAAGAACTAAAGTACATTTTTTTTAAAAATCGGATCATCAATCAAGCTAGCTCATTAATCACGTTTTTATTTATTGTCTTACCTTTGCAAATATTTAGTTCAATTTGATTTTTTTTTTAAATTTACCTAATATAATTTAGAATTTGCCTAAAAATTAATTGTTAATTTATTTCATTTAATAAATCCCCTAAAGGATTTTGAGTAAATTAAGAATAAATATAAATATTTCTGAGGTCTTTGTTCAAATATAGTAAGAATGATTTTAATAAAAAGTACTATCCATTTTGTATTATAATGAAATTAACGATTAAAAAAATATTAAATGTACAAAAACGGGTTGTTCTAGAAAAACAGCAGCAAATATTTTAGGAACAAATATGGAGTAAAATTTCAATCAACAGTTAAAAAATCATATAATTGCACTATAATTTCTAAATTAAAAAATCTTTTCTTACATTTTCCTAAAACAAACCTTAATAAATAAATTATTTAATAAGTACAATATTCAACCTAATTTTAGATAATTTATGGTTATTCTTTAAAATAATTTATTTTTGGCCATTGCTTTTCATTACCATTTAATAAATATAATATTATGTTTTGTACGTTTAAAAAATTACTTATAATTTTTAAAAACTTGTTCACCAAACACCAAAAAAATAATAACATGTTCAAATATCTGTAGCATGACAGAATTCGCGGCACAGGCGAATATTCACATTTTCAAGCATGATAAATCTGAATTATTCTCTGATTTATTATCAAAGCCACTATTAATCAAAGCTGATGTATGTTTAATTTTGATGAAATTTCATTTTCCTCCATTTTACTTGCCATGGATTTCGAAAAGAATTTACATTATTTTTTTTCTTTTTTCAGTTAGTTATTTTCTTGAATATATAGAAGTATTCCCTAAATTAGAAATTTTATGCATTATTTTGAAAATCATTTACATATGACTCATTAATTATTTATATGGTTGCACACTATTAATTTTAAGATATTTACCTCTGCGTTTTAATGCTGTATTGAATATTTGTGTTTTAGGAATTTGCTATTCAATTACCGTTTGGGAAATATTATGTACGCTTTTAATCAAAAATTTATTTTATGATGATATCTACAGAATATTTAATAACTGGTTAGGAATTCAAATACTAAATAAAATTTAATAACCATATTTCCAGGAATATTTTATTTAAAGTAACATTTTATCACTAAAAAAATTGTTGTTAAATTTATTTCATCATGATTTTTTTTCAGTATTTTGTGTTTGATTTCCACATGGCTCCAATGATGTTCTTTGATAAGATGATTAGTTTAACGGTAAGTAAAATAAATTTTCAAATTCATAATTTCATATTTAATGCATTTCTTAAATTTAGAGCCTCCTACTTCTGTTCAAAATTAGAACTCTTAACTTCTAATATTCTGAATTTATTTTTTAAATTTCATTAGGCATGCTTCAATAATATTTTAGCGGAAATTTATCAATAGAAACTTTTAACAATCCTCTAAAAGGATTTTTTTAATTGCTTTAAAAGAATATAAAACAACAAGTTGTAATTATTACAATTGATTTTATTTTAGAAGCCTTTTTTTAAAAGAGTATCCATTCTAATCGCTGCCCAATTGTTGATTTCTAAAGCCATATAGACATATATTTCCAAGTAGAAGAATGCTCAAAACGACGGAGCGAAATATATTTAAGGTTGTTATAGTCAATAAATATATTGCTGGAAAGATAAAGAAATCTCAATTTTTATAAATCCCCTGGATTTTAGTACTCATATTTAATAAGTCATTTTCTTTATACTAACCTTTTCAATAAAAAATGTCCTACTTTTATATCCATAACTAAGCGAGTTATTAAGTGTTGAATTTAATTATTTTAAACAAATCAAAGACTGAATTCATTCGCAGATCTGCCTCGAGATGGCTGTTAAAATCGTTTTAAATAATGACATTCAAAGCTTTTATAAATAGATCAGATTTAGTCGCAAAAACATGAACTTATATATATATATATATATATATATATATATATATATATATTAGTGAATTGAGAATATTTAACTAAATATGGTTAACAAGATCGGGGATAATAATTTATAATTCTAAGGGAGATAATATATAATAGTTTACAATTCTTAATTTTTCAGCATTAAATTTATAGACAAATATTAATAAATTTAATTCGTTGTATTCTTTAGAACATTTTTCAGACTGGAAGTATATGTTTATCTATAACTTGTTTCATTGTTTAGAAAATAAGCATTCAGGCTACATTGCATAAATATAAATGCACTTAATCAAATGTTTGATTCAAAATTTGATTTCGAGATTTGATATAAACTTTAAATGCTGAAGCCGTGCCGAATTTGATTCATATAGCTATTTATGTATTGAAGTTACCGTATTCAATTGTTACGAAACATACAAAGAAGAAAAGTTCCTGCGGATAAAATTTTCCCAAAATTTGATAAATTACTTCAAATTTAGTACAGGCACTACGCACTACATTTCTTCTATCTGCCTAAAAGCATTTTTGAATTGTTACGTTCTAGGTCATAGAGAAAGATATAATTCTAAAAATGTGTGCTTGGACTCAAATAGATTTGACAAGTGAAGATGCATCAAGATATTTCGGTTTGATATTTTGAAGACAACAGCACTTTCTCTTTATATACTTTGTACACGAAAGTAAAAAAGAGCATTGAAATATATTTATTTATATATTTTGAATATAAAACCATGTAATAAGATCAAAATTAAATTTGGAGAAAAAAATGTTGATTTGATGTGTCGCAATTTAAATTATTAATGATAAAATCCATTGAAACAAAATGTTTAGAGATAAAAATAAAAGTTACTACATTTCATATTAAAGATCTAATGAGCTTTATCTCATTTAAAAAATACCATTTTCATGAAACAAATTATATAACAATCCTTCTTTTGATTTAAGAAATAATGAAATATTTATTTTAGATTTAACAGCGACTGAAAAGGTAAAATATTGTCCATATAAATAAGTATTGAAAATTCTATTAATATAATGAAGCTCTTGTTAGTACCATAAACTTTCACCCGAAAATAATAATGTAAAATTCATAAATTCACTCGCACTTTTACTATTTTTCGTTCCGAAGAATTCATTATTCTGTGAAATTCAACAGATGTGTCGTTTGTGGCAACAATGCTATAAGTCAAATTTTCTCTTTTATTAAAAATTGCATTTTCTGTCATATTTTCACTGATGTCTATAAAACAGTATAGATATTAAAATTAGTCTTTTTTGTCCAAGTTATTTAGTTCAGGGCAAAATAAAATGTGAATCTTTGCAAAAGCAGTATTTGCTAAAGTAATTTAAAACTAAGTGGTGTGTTAGCAATGGAAATTAAATTCATTTACGTTTCATCAATTATGAATATGAAATATATTTTCATCCAATTAAATGAATTGGAATTTAAGAAATATTCTAATCTGTATGAATCAATTTCAATAAATTGACATATATTTTACGTGCATTTTAAATATCTAATAGACTATGAAGCATAATATGCAGCAGCAAAAACTTCTTAAAAGATACATACAATTTCTCTGTGAAGCTATTGCATTTACATGTGACAAGATTTTAAAGTAAAATAATTTTGATAAGAATGGTAATTTAGAATAAAATTTACTTCAATAATCATTATTTAATTGGACATAATTATACAATATCTAATCAATTCTAAAATATGTATTTTAATACGAAGTTGTGAAAAAATCGTCTGCATCATAAATCGTTTGTTTTTAGTATATCTGATTTAGCTTTATTTTGAATAACAAACATATGATTTATAAGTGGTTTGACGCAATAAATTCAAAATCCATGAAATGTTGATTATTTATCTATCAATTATCAATGCTCAGTTTAAACTGTTGGTTGAATAAATATATATATATATATTTTATTTTGTCTTATTTTGTCTATGCAACATTTCGTATTCTACCTAGAATGTTTTTATAGAAACTGTAATTATTCCTAAATTTTATCAAAATTTAATTTATTTAAGAAGAAAATCAATCGTTTCCAGCCATCTAGCCTTTAAACTGATATGTGTTTCTAAAACATTATCAATATTATTAAAAACGAATTTACTTTAAAATTGTTGTTTGAGTATTAGAACTAAAATTATATCAATTCTAGATTTTCCGATCCTCGATTATCCAGATCATTTTTAAAAAAATTTAAAAAAAATCATAAGCAGAAGCATTTTAAGCAATATCAAACTGAGACAGCAAAACAGCAGATTTTTACTGATATTTTCTAGTCTTGATAATTTAATACAGTTTGTGAATATAAAAAATATAGACTATATTGTTTCTGAAATCATTAAATTACAATGTTATAAATTTTATTTAGTATACAAAAAAAATTTTAATTTTATAAATACAAGCTGATAAAATAGTCTTTTTTCGTAGATTATCAAATTATTTGTATATTTGATTATTTGGATTCGGTCTGATTCCTATAAATCCGGAAAAACTGAAGTTCTACTTATTTAAACTCAAAAAAAAAATTTCAATAGTACTGAAGAGTTTTTTTTTTTTTTTAATTCTCTCTTTATAAAAATTCTAAGTTTATAATCCATAATTTAGGATCTAAATTTTATAATCCATATTATCCTAAAAGTCTAGCTTTTAGAGGAGGTTTTTATAATTATCTATATTATAAATTATTTGGTGAATTTATTTCATAACAAAAAAATTTTCTTCATTTCCTTGTTTTAAATCTACTTAAAAGAAATTCTTAAACCACTTTCAAACACTCCACCTATTTTATCATTAATTTATCTTTTATCTTCTTATTCTGAAATGTCAAGCGTTCCTTCAGTTTCCCAATCAAAGTGAGAAGTGTCTCTCAAGTGTTAACGAGCAGAATTTTGATTGTTTTTCCAATTATTTAGGTACTCCATTCAAGGAACATCATTCGATCCGGGAAGGTGATAGGCACTTTCAAGTTAGACGTCGGAACTGTTTTCGCTCAAGCTGGTGAGTCTGTCACGTTTAAACATTTTTAATTGCATGACAAATACTGAGAAACATAAAGGGCTTCAGTATGATTTATTTCAAATATAATAAATTCATGAATTTTTATTGTCAAATAAACGTTGAAAGTTATTGCTTCGTAAATGTGTGGATTTTAATAATCAATAATATTTATCCGTTTCTGGTAACCAGATGTTTCAGAAAAAAATAATTGTTGTATTTATTTTCAGTTCAATATCCTATCCACAATATGGTGTTCATGGCTTTCTTAACAAAGTTTATACTTTTAAATATCAAATTATAGTCATAAAGATATATATATATATATATATATATATATATATATATATATATATATATATATATATATATATGAACTTTTTATTGTAGTCAAATCTCATGACATTAAAGTGTCATCAAAAACTTAACTGCTTATATAAACCTTTTTCTTGCTTACGTGCTATGGCTCAGGCTCTATAACATCGCTTTCTTATACCTCGTAGATATTATATATTTAATCTTTTTCTCCTTAGCTTTCAACTTTGGGATAAAATTATGTGATTAAATATTTGGTGAAACAATAAAAATACGTTTGCAACAATATAGAGTATTTTCGAAGATTGCATAAAATATGTTTCTTAAAATTTTCTAAAGTTCAGTTATCTATATCTAAATTTGCGTCATTGAAAAAATGATTTTTTAATTATCAAATATTGCAGAAATTATTTTTGTGTCCTAATATTTTTGGCCCCCTGAAGTGAAACGAAAATTCTAGCCAAGATTTTAATAAATGAAAATTCTAATTACAATTTTAAAAAGTGGTTCTGATATTTTCTTTTCTTCACTGCGTATTTCTGACAAATTCAATAACTTTGAGTTCAGTTGTTTGTTCCGTAGTGCGCCAACAGATAGATACAGAAACACGCATTTTTCTTCATGGTTAATTTTAATGCATACTTTTTAAATTGTCAAGTAATGATGATATTGTTTCAGAACAACATAAATGTCTCATATTTATAACCATTGTTCGAAAATATAAACTTCAGTCTTTAAGTATTAGTGGTTCGATAAGTAAAAAGGCTGCGATTTATTGCTTTATGAAGTCAAAACATAATATCGGTAAATATTTTTTCCTATTGCATTAATAATAAGCTACTCTATTTTAAGATCCAGTTCCAATCTTTAAGAAAAAATAGAAATTTAATAAAATGGCTCGATTTACAGTTTTGATAAAAGGATCATTATTTTACTATGCTTTCCAAGAAATATTAATAAAATTATAAAAATATTAAGTGGCATCATTAAGCAGATAAATGAATAAATAAAGAGATAGATAACTCCACCATCGTTTATAAATAAGGTTCCCTGTGCCTAGATATATTCCGTAAAATTCAAATTTTCTTCCCGCTAAATTCTAAAATCCAGAAAAGAGTAGAAAATAGACGAAATTTATAGATTGTTTCATTCCATAAATACCGTTTGTCTTCTTTATTATATATGTTCTTACATACAATTTATAAGATGAAATATATCCTTGAGAAATCTTATACACCTTTTGTAACCTTGTACATAGCTCACATATAAATATCTTCACCTTAAGTCAAAATCCAAAGTCACATTTACGTACTGAGATTGACGAATATAAAAGAAGAATGAAAATGAGAATTTGGCAGAATATTCTCCAATCGACTTCAAATTTCCTCGAAAATATGCAATAGAATCGAGTCAACGGAGAGGGGGGGGGGTGATGGAAGTTACAGGAAATGGAAAAAAAGGCAGCATGTTTGTTCACGCTCTTGTATTGAACTCTTCTGCTTTAAATATTTACTCATCTTGCTGTAACTTGTCATCTTTGTTTACATGTCACTTACGAGCGGTAGCAGGGATTGCACTTTATGATAACAAGATGTCGATTGTTACTTCACAAAATGATGCCTTCAAGCGACGCTTACATTTATTGAAGTTTTAGATTTAAAAATCGAAGCGTGACACTTTGGGGCAAGTCTAAAAGATGTTTCATACAGCAAACTAGCCTAGGAAACATGTTTCAACTAGAATGAAGCTATAAAAATATGTTGGATATATTTATTTAAATGTTCTGTAATCATTTATTTCGTAAACGACATATTTCTTTCATGTGTATGCTTTACGGCATCAATCGACAAAATTACGAATGTTCCAAGAAAGAATTATGTCTGTTAAACAGCAGTCGACAAATCAGATACGTTCCAAAGTAAATTTTAAATCATCTCTTAAGCATAGACTATTTATTAGTCTAAAATTCCATGGAATTCGTCAGCACCTTCTGTTTAGAAATTCCTAATCCCTCCAAAGTTTTAATTATTCATTTCAAATTTAATTATTAGTCCACATTTATATAATTTAAACAAGATGATAAATAATTTTAATATTTATCAAGATTAAAATTTAATATAAAATACAAAAATACATTTTTTTAAACTTAACGGATCCCTGAATGATCTCTGTTTTCAAATTCATTGGGGTATAGCTAATAGTTTGAACAAAACAACACATTCAATTCAAATTAATAAAATTTGGAACAGAAACAACTCATTTTTATTCAACAGAAATAAAATTTTGTGTTATTTCGCCTGCAGGTTTTATTCAAAATATAAAACTTATGCGCAAAATTGCTTAATTATTGCGAGTTATTAATTAATTCTCTTGCATAACTATTCAAGATTATTTGTTCCATACAATTGGAAATCATGTGCAATAAAGCCTATCCTTTATTCTAATAATTATATTTTTAATTTAAATTTCTGCGTTTATGTAATTCCCAAACTATGAGAGAGAAATTTTCCGTCGTCAATTGATAATTCTAAAGTTCTATGTCATCACGACTGTTAGTTTACTATTAGTTTGAAGGTTTTATACTCAAGGAGAATATTTTGTTAGCTTTCTGATTACACTCAGCATTTTTATTATATTGAAATTTAGTCATTTATTTGAAAAACACAATATTACCTGGCTATCAAAATATAATAAGAAGAAAATTGTGCACTATAATTAGCAAATATAATTACGAATTACTAAGGATTTAATTAAGTAATTCAAAATAAAATTGTGCATTTGTTAATTGACTTTTAAATAATATTGTAGATAATGCATTTGAATTACAACGCAGAAAATCTACACAAATTTCAAATTAAGCAGGTATTATTTTTAATTTTAAATTAATATTTATTATAGTTGAAATAATGGACTGTTTGAATTTTTTCATGCATATCTCTTCATGACACTATACATAAAGATTAAAATAATTATTTATTAGATTTTTTTAAATTAAATATTCTAGATTTTATTTTATTCCTCCATATGAACAATACTTCAACGTATTTTCTCAAATTAAACAGATTAAAGATAGTAGATGAAATCAAAATGCAAAAAAGATCAAATTTAACTAACTATTGCTTAAAATATTTTTAATTCAAAAATTAATTGGATATCATTCAATGTTTTTGTTTAAAAGATTATTCTTTTAAAATTATTAAACATACCCATAAAAATCTATTTATCGGTTAGGAAGTCAAAATTATAATATCTGCAGAAATAATTAATTGTCTGATTTAATCCAAACATTTATTATACAATTATTTCTATTTAAAAATACTCTTTAAATATATTTGGGTTATAAATATAACTCTTCCTATTTACTTGCCTGCAAATTAAATGAAAAATTTGACAACAATCTTTAAAAACTAGTGTAAATATATTTTTAGCGCTTAGAAAACTTTTTAACTATTGTTCCAAACAAGGAGCATCTATGAGAAGTTGCACTGCATAATTATATGTTATTGCTGCGAAAACTGCAATAGAAACACAAAAATTGCTATTGGATGTTTATGGTGAATATGCGCGTAGAATGCAACTTACAGAGAGTTTTGGCTATTTAAAAATGATGATTTCAATACACGACAAATAGTGGTTGCAGCTTTTAAAACTGGTAATTTTATACAGATTACAAAAGGCATAATAAACCACCAAAAAAATATAAGATGTAGATTACAAGCTTTACTTGATAGAACTATCAATCATAAAAATACTAGTAACTGTTGATTATTTTGAATAAAACATTGAAGAAAAAATGTCTATAATACAGCGAAAGACATGGCGAGTTTTTTTTTTCTTTTTTCTTTTTCCAATACGATAATGTTCACTCACGTGTTGCCAAACCTGTGAAAGAAACTTTCGAATCCTTTTCCTGATATTCTGATATGTGTTGCTACACTCGCCGTATTTGCCAGATCTTGCTCCTTCAAACTCTTATTTGTTTCACTCCATACAAAGAGAATTTCTCGAGGGAGGTCCAATTCCAATATATATATATATATATATAATATGTGTAACATTATTTTATGTGAAACATGATGCAGTTTGAAGACAGTGAAGATACTTTTGATTTCGTGACGTCGTTTTATTTCATTTTGAAGAAGCAAGCATATGTACAAGCGATGAGCACACAGAACGACACAGAAAAGGAATGAGGAAAAAGCTCTTGGACATTTTATCCCTGGTCTTATATAACCAGAGAAATTGATAGGGAAAATATGTCTTCATAATGCTAATATATAATGAGATTTCGAGAGGGATTTTCGTTACACGCGTTGAAGAGGTAGTGGAAACACAGGGAGATTTTAAAAAAGAATTTGTATCCTCAGCGGTATTTTGTCTCTTCACGCGGAGTGTGGGAAAATTAGACTTTTAGCTGATTCAGCAATTTAACAAAGCTTCTCTTGAATTAATTAAGTAGAGACAGTGGAATTGGATCACGAAATAAGAGAATATTTTAGAATGAAGTTACTATGGGCTAAATTGAAGAGGTAGAAAATCTTGAAAATTAATTAAATTGAAATTCGAGTTAAAATATCATTACATATATATATATATATATATATATATATATATATATATATATATATATATATATATATATATATATAAAATGATATTTTAAACTTTAATTTCAACTTAATTAATTTCCAAGATTTTATCTTAATTTGGCCCATAGTAACTTCATTCTAAAAATATTCTCTTATTTCGTGATCCAATTCCATTTTCTTTACTTAATTAATTCAAGATAAGCTTTATAAAACTGCTGAATCAGCTAAACGCCGATACTTTCACACGCTCGGCTGGAAGGAGTAAAAAAATGTCCAATAAGCACATTCTTTCTTAAAAGTCCCTGTGTTTCCCTTACATGTGATTGACATGCGTCAGAAATCCCTATCAGAGTCTTATTAATATATTGGCACTGTGAAGAAATATTTTCCCTATCAAAATCTAAGGTTATATAAGGCGAAAGATAATTTATTTCGGCCGTTCTTCCCCACTTCTGGCTTTTGTACTGCTCTGTGGCGGACGTCTTGTTCGTGTCTCTGCTTGTAAATAATTATGCTTTCCCGATGGATATAAAGAATTTAAAAAGATAAAAAGTCTCTTCATTGTCTTCAAACTGCATCCTGCTTCACAACAATAATGTTACATATATATATATATATATATATTGAAAAGAGGCTTGATAACTGGATTGTATCTAAACAAACAGCTTTTTATTTTTCGGAATTTGTTTGTTACCCTAAAAATGAAAAAAAAACTTATTATAAACAAGCGTCATTTTTAATTTAAACAAAAAATAGATCATATGTATAGACACAAAAAGGTTGCAGCAAATAATATCTCTCGTTTTTATTTTTGAAACACTTAGATCTATTACAAATATAGAAGAATCTATTTTGACAGATTTAAAAGATTTTCGCCTTGAGGAACACTGCTTGACTATTCTAAATAATGAGAAAATATTCGCAGTTCATCCAGAAGTGCTTTAAATGGTTTTAAAACATCAAAGTTTCTCCAAGTCATTACAATAAATTTTCTAATAAAGAGTAACTACACACTGCATAACAACTACATTTCTACTATACTTTTCCATATTCTGTTGGCCGCTCTTTGTGTTTTTAAATATTCGTGTAAGAAGATGTAATTTTCTGAAGCAGTATAGCCATTCATATGTTGGTATCCTTATCAATGTTTGCCGTTTAACATAAATTTTGGCACAGGACCAGATTACAAAAGTGAATAAACTGCTTTGTCACGATACTGAAGCTGTGCCAAGAATTTAATTTTCTTTAGAATGCCAAATGACAAACAAGAATTTAAGTATTCTATAACATAATCTGTAACAATTTAACACGGTATTTTTTTTGGAAATATTCATCAGAATCAACAGCTCTGTTTAGCACATCGTATTATAAAATGTAGCTTGCATTCCGATACTATTGCATCTGTATCGTTTCTGTGCAACAAAAACCCGATTTTTTGGATCTCTATCAATTGAAAACTCTGTTAACTGAACCAGTACCAGAAAATCGAACTGTGTTTTAATAAAATTATCATAATCTTTTTAAAAGGCTATTACATTTGACATCAGCGCCGATTTTCTTGCTATGAATGTTTGTACAAAATCATTTTAGCTGAAAATCTGATAAGATCTAGTTTCTAAATCCTAATATTGAGGACCAAGTTTCGTTTATCTAAGGCATTACGTGTTTAGATTATCGTTTTACTTGCTTACGAAGTACAGATACGGATCTACATCTTAGATGTTAAATCTGTGCATCAAATTTTATCTATCTAGCTTTTTGAGTTTATTTTTTATCTTGTTCATATATACATAGATAGACTTTCTGCGAATGGCTGTCATCCAAAATTTGATGCATATCCACTAATTTGATGTTAAGAACTATGTATCGAATTTTATCTGTCTAGCTTAACCGGTTAAATGTTTTGACCCCTTCGGAAAATGCGTATCTAAATTGTGTCACTAAAATTTACCGATGATGAGTACACTCATCAAACACAAAATATGTGTAATATGAAATTATGTTGTAATGAAACGTCTTATTTTTTATTTCAATAATGACAATAATACATTTTTTGCATATGAACGAAAAGAAACATAAAAAATTAATTTATTATTTTAATTTGCTCTTACAGAATGGCATTGATCAAAGTATGGTACAACGTATAATAATCTTTTATTTGTTGCTTTGATTTCGACTTGGCCTCAAAATATTTTGAACATCTTAAAATTTACGAATATGTTTTTGTTTTTACTAAATTTTTAATTCAAACTGCAAATTGTCACTACTGACAAATAAACTAGTCATAAGTCAAAACTTAAGTTCTACTTTTTCCTTAATGAATAGACTCATCAAAAACAGTTAGCTGGTTAATGCAGTTTTGGGTTTTCCTCTTCTCAAAAAGTCATAATTTTAGATATGTTATCTAGGCTCAGGGTGTGAGCTGGGTGTGTGTATTTAATCCAAGGAAAGATGCTTTCTTGTCTTTTTCTTACTCATATTCGCACACACACATAACATATAACAACACACATAGACGATGATCACACATATATAAGGAAACACATAACATATATATTTAAAAGTCGAAATTGCCGCTAGCAAAGAGCGAACGAATAATTCTTTTTGCCGCTAGCAAAGAGCGAACGAATAATTCTTTTTGCCGCTAACAAAAGAGCGAGCGAGTGCCTGCTTGCACAACAGTGTCGCACCAACTTTCTGGTTGAAGTGTTTACAATAAAAAAGCTTTAAGTGCGCTTCCCTCACATTCCAAACATACATAAGGTTTTGAGCCTATTGCGCCATCTATGTTCAGTATTAAATTTTTCCATGTGAATAAGTATACAAAGAATAAAAATACAAATTAAATAATTAAATAAAAAAAATTACAAATAATAAAATCACATAAACAGGGTGGTTTAAGATGTTTGCAAACATGAAAATCTCAAGTACGAATTTCTTGACGATTGCAATATCTTCTTTTTATATATTTCACATGTGAGGAAGTAAAAAGTTGTAACTTTTTAACCTTATTATTTTTTTAAATTTACTAAGTACAGAAACCCCCAAACATAATCGCATGGATGACTTCATCCAAACCATATTCCGAATCTTCCTTCATGATTTCTTTTACCATTTAGATGAGTTCGAATTGAAGTTTAAAAATCAGAAAAATATATAATCGCATTTTTTATCTTCAAATTCACTCGATATCATTTTTTACAAACATACCATAAAAATCAAAAGTAAAATTTTATGTTTTTATTTTTATTCTTCCTGGATGGCTTAGTTTTATTCCTTAAATAAGCGTGTTAAAATAAAATAAATCAAGTGTTTATGTATAGTTAGATTGTAAAAATACGATATTTATGTTTAAAGGCAACATAAATCCTGTTATCCCAAAAGAGGTTAGAAAAATAGCTTAGTGAAGCTCAGAGAAATTTCAGAAAATAATTTGTGACTCAATGGGCTATTAGAACAATTTTCTAAGCTTGCGAAATCCATTTTATTTAACTTCCCTCAGAAGTGCTTTATCGATAAAAATTTTATCGGAAAAACAAAAACAAAAATGTCTTTTAACACTTCGTAAATGGTTTCAGTTTTGATCAATGGCGTTTCTTTAGAAGAAAAACAAACCATCAGAATAAATAGCAATTTCATTTTTATGATTGCAGGAAATAGCCATTTGTTCTTATTTGAAATGTCTTCGGATACTGAAGTGCAGAGGATATTAAGATGTGTTATATACATGTGCATTCTTTTAGCATGAAAATTTTTCATATAAAAATACAAATAAGGCTGTTTTATGTGTCGTTATATTATCGACGTACAAGAATTCAAACGTCATCCGGGTGCTTCTGAGAATAACTCCTTTTTTTAAAAAAAGAATTTATTTTACCCTATGGTATTTACAAAAGATCATAAAAAATAGACGGATATTAAGTTATTTCTTCTAAATTTACTGGAAATCTATGAATTGAATGTGTAAACAAAATTCCTATAATTTACATACGGAATTTATTAAATGCAAAAATCCTCACCTTTAATTTTTTTAATTAAATTTTTAATAACCATGCTATCATGTTTATTTTATTAATTTCTAATGATATAATTGTCATTATTTTTTTTCTAATTTTTAGATTTTTTAGTATGGTTTCGTACGTATACAAATGCCTGCTGAAAAATTTAAAAAATGCAGCAAAAAATTATTTTTAAAGATTCTATTGCACTAACTAGAAAAAAAAATGTATATATTTTATTTTTATATTACCAATATTATTAATATTCATGCCATTTTTTTGTCATTTTAAATATATTAAACATTCAGTATTTAAAATTTGCAAAATTATGTTTAAAAGAATATTGATATGATCAGTTGTGTACCCATTTTTCCAATCAAACAAACAGCTCCAATGTAGAACTGTTAACGCCAGAAAACATGGATTTCAAAAAAAATAAATTATTATGTGAAAACAAAATTAAGATAAAAATTAAATCAAACTAAATTTCGAAATTATTTGTCTTTTTTTATAAAAAAAAAATCCGAAAAATACATAAATGCCATTTTACAAAACTTTTTACGTATAAAATGTTTTAAAGTTTTGTTTAAAGTAATATTGCTAAGACTCCTTGTAAAATTATTTATTATCTGTAATGTAGTAAAATATCAAATAAATAAATAAAATAAACTTTCGAGTTCTTATTTCAAAGAAAGCAAACTAAAAAAAATTTTTAAATGATGACACTTTGATTTCAAAATCTAGTTAATGGGAGGTATATTCCTGTTAAAAATTGTTTAAGTGCTTCTTAGACAAAGCAAAATAGAAACGAATGCTTTTATTTTAGGATTTTTTATTTATGGAAGAGAAATATAATTGTCCTCCGAATAAGATGCTATGCGATAATGCATTATAAACCATTTTAGGGTACACTAAAAGGCATATTAACTTCTTCCTCGATTATATGAAAGAATTCCTTCAATCATTTCTTACAGTACTGAAATTTTTAAGATGTTTATTAGAATTAGTTTTTATAAAATAAGCATCACATCTAAATATTAAAAGATAACTTCTGACTAAAGAAATAAAGAAAATATTATGCAAATAAATTATTTCCAAAATATCATACACATTTTTTCCTATCGCGATAATAATAAATCGGAACAGCTGAAATAATAATGCTGTGAAAATATATCGAGTGGTAAAGGACAAAAAAACTGAATATACATCTGCAAGCCGAGTTTTTAATTACATTGATACATGCTCTTGACTCTGTTGTAAACATTTTCCTCAAACTTCTAATATACACTTTGCCATTGCATTATACATCTATTAAAAATTCTACACATTGTTGTAATTTTTTTCTAACCGTGCCTTATTAGTTTCCTACTAAAAGCAAAGTTTCGATTTAAGTTATTTGAGGTAACTTTAAAGGCTCATTTTTTATTTCCATTGTGAATGAAATGACTGCAATCTTCTTCATACTTTTTCTTTGCTTTCTTTCTATAAATCATCAAAAACACAATTTGTAGAACTATACAAATGTGGTGAAGTATAAAACTATCTTCTTTTCTTTAAATATTCTACAGGTAGTTCTACTCTGTTCCTATATCTATCATCACACATGATGTTTAGATTACGTGCTAACGATGAAAAGCAAAAATAAGTATTATTACTGGTAGGCAAAAATAAGTATTATTACCACAAATTTTGCTAAACACTTACTTGAAAACAGCTCTATCTTTCCTGTAGATATCTTGATATTTCATCCACCTGTAATTTAACGACTAACGTTTGTTTAACACAGGCGATGTATTTTTTTATTTATCTTTAACCGCTTCCCTGATTATCCCAAGTTATCTCGGGTTCGTATATATATTGCTTTTAATTATAATCACGAGTAAACTCGGGTCAATTTGCCAATACGATTTGTTTAATCACTTTTTTCTTCGGCCTGAAGCTCAAAACGGAAGAAAATATTTTGCTTTTATTAGAAGTTTACAAAGTCCTATTGAAGAACTTTGGATGATGGAACTGGACGGACACGTGTTTTGCTTCGTTGAGTGGTGGCGGGGTCGTTGGATGTAGACAAGTCTTTGCCGCAGGTGCTAGATAAGTAAGTGTAGCTGAAAAGTAGTAAGTGTAGTTGCGTTGAAAAAATGTAAAAAAGAAAAAAAAAGCGATTGCATATGATAAAGAATGTGCAGTAAAAATTATTTTTCAGATAATGATTATGAAGGTGTGGATTTTAAATATATCGGGCTAAAATTTTATTTTTTCTTCTGCTCGAAGTAACTTAGGAAAGCAAAAATAATGTTAAAACTGTATGTTTTCACACCTGTAATTTTTTTTAAAAAATGAGCTTAAAAACTGTTTATTATATTTTGTTCCCATTCCTTATAGACTAAGAACTAGAATAAAAATGATTTTCTTTGAATTTTTTCTTTAAAAAATTGCTAAGGGAAGCGGTTAAAAATAAAATCTTTTATCAAATGCTATGAATTTAATTTAACGTTCATGGTATAAAAATGTTTGAAAAATTCATTACAAGTATAAAGAGAGGTTTAAATCTTTTCGTACGCAGCAAATGGATTGTAAGTTAGTAGCATATATTGATTTTCATGCTTGTTAGGCAAATTTACACCACTTGAATGGTATTCTAATTTTTGAAGCAAATCACCAAACGATATAAGTACATTATATTTACCATTTTAAACTATTGGAAAATAATAAAAGAATTCCACTTCTAAATAACTAAATAATTAAGAATCTTCCGTCTTCCACCCATTATTATGACCAAATTTTGACAAAACATAATCAGTCATCCTCCAAACGTAACTACGTCCCGCTTATTCTTTGGTTATCGAAATAATTCCGACGGTAAAATTAATTAGCAAATTGCACTTTAGGATTTTAATTTCGCAAATATTTCTCGAAGTTAGCAGATGACGAGCTTGCTGCAGTTCCTTCCAAGAATCTTGTTGAAGTCACGTCTTTGACTTACATTTATTCATAAGCTTCTTCGCCTTAATTAGTTATTCCTCGAGATATAGTATAAAAATCCTCCGGAATTTCCGGTCGGTAGTTATTAGGAAATTGAATATTTATCATGTCTTCTCGTTTTTTCTTTTCAACGGAAGCTTTTCAAAGACTCTTCTCCAGTCCAATCATGAAGAAGTCGGATGAAATGGTTTTTCTGCTGGCAGAAGAACTTTATTGAAAAGAGCAGAGTCTTTACATTTTCGCTTATAGAGTTCTTATTTAGTTTCTCGTTATTTTTTCTTTTACCTTTTTTATCGATAAAAGTTCGTTTAACGAAAGAGAGAGACGACAAAGAAAAAAAAGGAGACATCGTTAACGGTGGTAGTTTCGTTTAGTTGAATTGACGTGGCGTTAAGGAATAAATATTCTGCGCTATACCAGAAATAAAAACCTGGCAAAAAAAGATCACGAAGACGAAAAAAAAAAAAAAAAACTTTCATGAGGAAAGGGAAAATTACTTTTCGCTTAGAAGCGGTCGTAAATTTTCTTATCACTTGACCCGTTGGTTATTAAGTGAAGGCCTTTTCCTTGTTAAGCGTTGGGGATGAGACGGTTTACGGGGTGTTAATTTTCTCATCAACCATTGAATGACCCAACCGGATTTGAGTTTAACTGGTTTATCACTTTTCTGAAGTGTTTGCGTTCCAAAAGAAAGGACAGCTTAAGAGAGAGAATGTTAAATATACGCGGAAAAAGGTATTTAATCTTCTCTCTAATGGAAATTAACAAAGTTTCCATGTAAGTAATCTTATGTGACTTAAAAGATCTTTTTTGTTCTATTTTGATTGAAAAGATTGTAATCTGAAAGTTGGAAATTGTTTTACGACGATTTTTTTTAAATGATTACATTTTTGCATTAGTGATTGGTAAAATAGCGGATCGACACATTTTGATTACAAAATATTTAATATAATGATATGCATTTAAACTTTATCTTTTTGCTTATAGACTGAAAGAAGATGATTTTTCTATTAATATAATTCTAATTTAATCTAACTATAATAACTTAGTATAATATTATATAATTTAATATGATATTAATATAATTCTTTTTTGGGCCCTTGATATCTATTAAGACTTCATCTGCTTCATAACAAATATTTTGAAAAATAGCTTAATTCCTACTCTTTAATTTAAATATATTTAGTCAGCTTCTAATTCTTTGCTTAAATCAAAATTATTATAAGTAGTATATTATATTGTTTTAAGTTATGCCATTTTCAAATAATTTAATATAAATATTTGTTCTCCAGATTTGATTTATTGATTTATTTGTTTAACCCTTTATTTACTGAATTACTTTACCATCTATTTCCCAAATTTATTTTTGAACCATTAGTTAAGTTTTGGTACAGAGTAAATGCAGGGAGAAGAAAAAAACCTTTTGTTGTTGTTGTTTCGTATGGCACTTGCCATGGACAAGTTCGAAGACAGCCGATTTAAGCCTGAGGGGGAGCGCCTCTTGTTTCTAAAGTAGCGCCATCTAGGACGAAGAGAAGGACTTTAGCTACACACAGGTCACAACCCTTTTTACGGGGCGGACTTCATTCACTCATCCACAGATCGTAATTTAGACCTGAATCAGAGAACGATCACCCCTGATCCAGTACCCCCAGTGGTATTACTCTCGACATGGGGGACTTTGTGATCACGACAGATTTTTACTCTCGTCAGTCACCAAGCTCGCGGGAAATCTTCGGTCAACGGGGTTCGAACTCGCAACCTAAGGGACGCGAATCCAAATTAATTAAACTATTTATTTAATTAATAAGTATAAAGGATTTTAATGTTATTTTTATAGATGATATCTACTGCTTTTTATCGAGAAAACTTTCTTCGTGTTCTTTGAAATACTGTTCGAAAAAATAGTCATATCAGCCGGATATAAACGGTACTTTTAAAGTACCGTCAGTAAATAAAGGGTTAAACTTAATTCTATAGTATGCACTGCAAATAAATAAGGGAATGTACTTAACTTTAGCTCTATAAAAATTACTAATTTTCACATCAGAATCACAAAAGTAATGCGTTTAGAAGATCTTTCGAGGGTTTTGGAGACTCAGATGAGTTCAAATCTATAGAAACTTTTATTCGCATATTCAAATCAGCAATCTTCACCAATAGCTGGAGTCTTATAGACGGCTGTCTCATTACTGGCCTGCGGTTCTATAAACTACAATTATTTGTATTTTAAAATATAGACAGTTTTAGATGGGACTTGCCTCTGCCTTATTCTGTCTTTTGCTCTTTCTCGGAATATTGATGGATCCTAAGATATTGGAGCTATGATTCAGTGGATTGCTAAACAAAACATTTTTTTCTTATGCATATTAACAGTAAATTTAGTATAATGTCTCAGTTAGTTGTAATTTAAAATATCGACTGTGTTAGATGAGACCAGGCGTTCGTCAAAAATGCTATAAAAGTGCATCTTTTTTCTTTCGTAAATATTTGTTTAAAAACCAAATGTGTCCTGTGATCAGAATGCTATGCAGTTGATATTCATAAATTTGGAAAATGTAAAAATATTCATTCAAATATTTTTATCCTTTGAATAGAGATATAAATTTACTTTTGAATAATATAGTTAAATTGACTCTAACATAGTATACATTTAGAATGAATGGACTGACTGTTTGGTGTCAAATTTTGAGGCAATGCGAGAATTATTTCAACGTGTACCTTGTAAATATGAACCATGATCAGCGTTCCTAATTAAAAAAACGATGCGTGAGCAGCTTACTAAACAAAATCAGTAGATAACAGAACGTTTAATTAAGTTATATTTTTTTTATAAATGTTTGTTATAGAATGTGAGAAAAAATGACTCACCTTTAAGTCTTACCACCAATTTAAAAATTCATAATATTTGTATGTTACCCCAGATTACAGGATTTCCTTTTTTTTTTTCAAAAAATTTTAGGCCATGAAGTTATATTTTCTATAAATTCTTCGCAATTCTTTCAAGAACTCGCTAAAAAAATTAGTCGTGTCAAAAATTTATTTAAAAAAAAAATTCTATCGAATGTTAGTAACTTAATAAAAAAAAGCAAACACCTAATAGGAACTCTTTCATCCAATAAAGTGTCATGATGATTCCATAGCTGAGTATTGTAACAAGAATATTCCGGATTCAAGATCTGATTACATCAAAGATCCGCATAGAAGTTTAAAACACATATGGGAGGGTGGCCATTGTGTATTTGACTGTGTTTCGGTACCAAATTTTTCCGAGCAACCCTCATATTACTTAGGAAATTATAACCAAATTATAGTAAATTTTTAATCTGATAAACAGAATACTTGACTCACTGTGTAATGATGAATTCCATTGACTATTTCAATCTCCACTTTCTTCAAGATTTTCCTTATAACATTAATCATATTGTAGGAAATGTAGAGTTTTTATTTCTTCTTTCGATTTAACTGAAATGCTACGTTTATATTTTCTACGTCATAATAGCGTTTTGTAACTTACATGAAATTCTTTAAAGAGTGAGATTCAATATTCAAGTTCAAACAAAGGTACTAAAACGTTCGTTTTTAATTCCATAGACGGCAACATACATTTTAAATGATAACTCGAATAGAAATATTCATTTTCTACATTTTCTATTTTTATTTATTACAAAAAGTTTTGAAAATAACTATTCTTTTCAGATACTGTTTTTGTCCAAAATTTTTCAATTATTCTTGACTTTTTCTGATAAAATATTGAATATTTTAATATTAACCAAGAGTAAGTAATTATGCCTAATAATCTCATTCTTACTGTTTATTCTTTTATGAAACTCTTTTATGACGAAATTTTGTTTCATAAACTTTACTTTGTTTAGATGACAAATGAAATTTTATATATTTGTAAAAGAAATTGTAACTTCATGAAAAATAAAACAAAATGCTCACCCATTTTTACTGCAAAATCAAACATTTAAATAATAAAAGTTATTAAAGAGAAAATTAATACTACTCAAACATAATTTTCTTTATTTTATGAATTTATTTTGATGCTTTCATTATATGCTTTGATTGCTTTTCTCAGGAGAATAATTCTTTTCTACAAAATAGTTTCATCTTTTTAGATCATAATATTTGATCATTAAAAATAATGAAGTATAATTATATGCATTAAGCCATTCATACTGTACGTTAAAAACGCTCTTTCAAACTTTTTCTTCTGAATTTTTCCTTAATCGTTTATCTGCTCTTAAAAAATTTCACTATTTTTTTAAATAAAAAAATTTGGAATTCAGTTTTAACAATTTATCTATTTTAGAAGTATACACTTATTATTTACTCTGAGAAAATTAAATACCAAAATCTTCAATCTTGTGATTTGTATATAAAAACCTTTTGAGAAGTATTTATAATGATTTTGTTTTTTAACTTTTCCCCGTGTTTTCTTTCCTGCGATTAGTTTTACTATATTGGAGAAATGAAAGTTATTCAAATTATAGGAACGCAATTTTTTTGTTTTGTTTTGTTTATTGAGTCAAATTTAAGTTATATTTTGAAACAAATTTTGACGACTGAGGTAAATTTTGTTTCTACAATTTGAAACTATAATATAGTCACAATATACTCTTTCGTTATAGCGATCCTAAAATTTCTTGTTTTACTACTTCATATTAACAGTTATTCTTTCTATGAGTTTAATGCAAAAGATCTCTTTATTACGATATTAACACAACAGTGAAGACTCTAGATCAGCGATTCTCAACCTGTGGGGCGCGCCCCCGGCGCGAGAATATCCAAGAGAAAATATTATCTAAAAAAATTGATTAACTGACTGAAAGGAAAGCACACATACACATAGAAAACAAAATACATTTCGATATATTTAATAAATTATTAAGGCAAAACAACTTACTAAATCATAACTTACTTAATCAAAACATACTAAATTAAAAACAAATTTAATAATTATTAGTGACTTCCTTGGGCCTGTCTTGCAGGGCAAAGTTTTTCGAAGGAAGGCTTGGTATTAGAACTAGCCACTCTCAGTTCTGTTTCTATATTTTGTCTTCAAAAAAGTCACAGCAGAAAAATCCAGTTTCACAAAAGTAGGATGTTGAATGGTAATAGAATGTGAAATGTTTTTAGTGCAGAAAAATCATCCTGACTCCTGCCCAAAATTCAAATAGTGATTTATTACTAAATTGTCTTTTAGTTTCGCCACTTGTTGTGAAGTCTATGAATTTTTCTTCCTCATCAATTGAGAGTCCTTCGGAAGTCTTATGAACTGAATCCCTAACACACTCGTAACTTGCTACCAGTTTGTCGTCAGCAAGAAAATACTTTTTAAAATTCTTTACCAGCATGGCTAAAAGATTTTCAATGGTTACAAAACAACTTTTACATGATCTTCTTCAGCCTTGTAAGTTTTAGTACAATCATCCACATTTGCAAACATTGTTAGGTTTTTAGCTTCAAATTTCTGCTCCACAATTCCAATTTTCTACAAAAAGCATTAACTTTTTCACTCGTATCCAACATACGTATGTGTATTTGCTCCTTGGAGTTGAAGACTCAAGTTATTTAATTTCCCGAATATGTCGACCAAGTACCTCAATTTCATCACAAATAAACCATTGCACGATTACCATTGACTCTTGAGACAAGACCCTTATAACACATCAATATACTATAAATTACAGATATAATGCCAATCTTTAACGATTATCATGTTTGAAATTAGAATAGATTACAGACTGAAAATGAATTGCACGATTACCATTGACTCTTTCGACAAGACCCTTATAACACATCAAGTATATTATAAATTACAGATATAATGCCAGTCTTTAACGATTATCATGTTTGAAATTAGAATAGATTAGAGACTGAAAATGAATTGCACGATTACCATTAACTCTTTCGACAAAACCCTTATAACACATCAAGTATACTATAAATTACAGATATAATGCCAGTCTTTAACGATTATCATGTTTGAAATTAGAATAGATTAGAGACTGAAAATGAATTGCACGATTACCATTGACTCTTTCGACAAGACCCTTATAACATTTGGTTGCATTCCACTTTTGTACTCCGTTGCAGATTTCCAACTAGACAACAGCGTAGGGTGAACAGGATGAGAAAGGCCCTCAACGGGTCAATCGAACAACTTATTTTTTCAAGTTGCCAAATAAATAAATTTGTAAATATTCTATGAAGTATAAAATATTAAAATAATATAAATATTTTATTAAATGTAATTGATCAGATTCTTATATGTTTCATTGCATTAACTTTGTTATTAGGTTATTTATAAACACAATTAAAATATAAAAGAGAATGCCAGGCAGTCTGGAATCACAAAAGATAAATAAAAAAATATATTTTCATAAAGTTAATAAGATAAAAAAAATTATTTTATAATAAAATATTACTATGTCAAAAATGAGATGAAATGTGAAATTAAATTTACTGGTTTATCAAAAAAGGTCTTGATAATCTGTCTAGGATGGCAAAATACTTAAATTTCCTTCCATTTGTAATTGAAATATAGTAAAATTAATTAACATAAAAATGATGAATGTCGGAAATATCTGCAATGATTTGTATTTAAATTCGAACCCCCCCCCCCTCCCAAGTTTTACAATTACAAGTAATTTCACAAATTTCAAAATTCTCACATCCATCTGTTAGAGTACAGGGGTTATTCCAAAATAATGCGCCAAGACCCTGAACAATATTCTTCTATATTAAATGATGGCCATGTTTTCTTTCTCATTTGAACAGAGAATGAATTCTTTCCTTTTCATCAAAGAGACATTAGGATAAGCTGAGAAATTCTTCTATATACATGCTCTTTATTTTCTGAGAATGATACTACGTGTAAAGAAACGAATATGAAATTCTATGCGCATTAGTATTCTATCAGCAATTAATAACTCAGTTAGTTTAAAATAGAAAATAAAATGTTTGTGTAAATGAAAGAAGTGTAAAAGAAAAGTTTTTAAATGCTAATGAGTTGAGAATTACATTCAAAACATACTGATTTGTAATAGTTGCTGCTTCTTTTTTAAAAACAAAACAAGCCCCTAATTTTTAAAAATTCACAATTCTTAGATTTACTTATGAATAAGAAACTTTATGAAGAAATCTATGCAGCAAGCAACAGAAAAATGCATTATGCAACATGCATTTATCCCTCCAACATTATTGAAAAAAGACCATTTTGAAGATGGCGGAATTGTGGCCTGAAGATATATGGTGCTGGATAGACGAAGGGGCCGCGGTGGCCTGGTGGTAAGATCTCGGCTTCGGAACCGGAGGGTTTCAGGTTCGAGACCCGATTCCACCGAAGAACCGTCGTGTAAGGAGGTCTGTTGCACGTTAAATCCGTCCTGACCAAACGTTCTCCCACTGGTGTGGTGTGGAGAAGGGGGTACCAGCTCAGGTGTCGTTCTCGTCATCTGACCGCTGTCCAAAATTACGAGGTCCGTCCCAAAATAGCCCTAATGTTGCTTCAAACGGGACGTTAATATAACTAAACTAAACTAAGCTAAGCTGGACAGACGAAAATATCTGGAACATGGGGATATCAACTCTCTGGTATCTGCCTGCTGTACCAATGTATATCTTATGTATATATATTGGTATATACAATGTATATCTCATGTGTATACCCTTGCTCCTCATGTATATCTTTTCTACAGGTGTGATGCATCTTCAATATTTCTTCAGGGATTTTAAAGTAAAATTTTGAGAATTATATACTTTTTTCTCGTGTCTCACAATATTCAGACATTTCTGTTTATATAAGGGTTCATTTCTCGACTTGTCTCGACCAAATTATGGATAAAATAATTATAAATTATTCTAAAGGGAAGATATTAAACAGTTACAGAAAAACACATACAATATTTCAAGAAATATAATGCATTTTTATTGACGAACATTAAAAAAATAGTTATTTGGAGTACTTGAAAATGCGTGGGAAAAAAAGATAATAATAAATAAAGGTTAATAATTTCTTATCATTACAAATATATTCTTTTCAAATCAGTTCGTTTCTAGGATCAGAACAGGTATAACCCATTATCTCAATTATCCGATAATTTCTGTCTAATTGTGAATATACTGGGATAGTAATGAAATTTACTGTTTTTGAGAGTGGATATTAATAAATGAATTTGAATACAAAGGGATTGTTTGCATAGCATTTCAGAACATGATTATGCCCTCATAAATTATAGACTTATTTTACATCTCATAAGACTATTTTACATCGAAGAAAATGACAACTTCTATGACATTCCTGAATTTTCCCTAAATGAACCTAGATTTTAAATAATTATATCCTAATAATATAAATAATCAAGCTTAACTTCAGAATCTAGTAGCGGTAATTTTTCAAATGGGCCATTTATAAACTCTGCTGCAGAATCCTTTTATATAATTAGATGTATAACCATAAGTGGCTACTCTAAAGAGCCCGAAGACACAAGGATTAAATTGAATGATTCTAATGCAGCCGCCACAGCATGGATGGAAACTATGATTGAGTCCTAAGTGCATCACTAGGCCTGTAGAAGGAATCTCCAGTCATCTTTAAGGGTAGCCAACCCCACGACTTTTCTGTACGCTTCTCATCCTTGCATCTGAAATGCTCAAAGGGAGGGGGTAAATTAAATTTTACAAGCAGAAAGTTAAAATGCATAGTGCAAGGCAGAATGATATAAAGTTATTACTAAAACAGTATGAATTACATGCCTATGGAAATTTGAAATTGTAAATATTTTGTGAGGAAAATATTAGGATATGTCTCAGAAAGAATTCATTTGAAATTTTTAGCTGCCATTTATCCCAACGTCAAAGGCGGTTAGTATGGAATATTGATAGATATGTCACCCTAGAAATTACTTGCAGATGCATTTAATCTCGCAATTTGGAGTTCCGATTTTCATTTACATCATATCCAGATAATATACCTCCGTTCTCTGACTAATAAGCACATCTTTAAATATAATATAAATGAAAATGCTCAGGAATTAAGAAAACTTGTATCGGGTTTCTGTTTATTGCAAATATTTGAAACATTTTTTTATGGGTTAAGGAACTGTTTATTCAATGCTCTTGTTTTCATAAAATTTTTCTTTTCAGTGAACGAATAACAGCTCGAATAACAAAAATTCTGCTGGAGAAATAAAACTTCAGGTTGTGTGTATGATTTGAATTGTATTTTACTCTTATCTTATCCGTATTGGTGACCAGCTTGTTCACCGGGAATACAGGCTATATTTAATTTCATTTAAATCGCTTAGACATAATGTCATGTCCATTTTTCGGTCAAACTGTCAAACATTAAAACCATGTTGTTTTTATAATGTTTCTTATTTTTTTATTCATTGTGTACAGGAACTTTCTTAACAGATATTGTATATCATGCCCAAGACGCATAACGTTGTTAAAAACGTAATTGCTCGGTTCATTTCACTTGGAACTTTCTTGATTTTGCAAATTCAATTTAAAACGTTTTGTAAACTTCACAGATATAAAACAGATCTCTTTTTTGCTTTCATTAATGGATTAAACTTTTGAGATTAAATATTTGATAAGCATTAACATCGGTTGGAATTTCATGTGAAAAATATAATCTGTTGAAGAAAATCAGGCGCACAAATAATTTTTAAAAAATATTGAAAATCAGAAAAAATTTGCACGATTATTCAAATAATATCATTAAAAAGATTTTTTTTTTATTTTTTTTAAAGGATATCAAATTTATGTTTCGAAAATCAGAAGGGTCAGATTTTTGTTTTAACAATTATAAAAGTGATTTTTTTTTTGACGAGTTACTGAAAAAATATTGAATTTCTCACAATTTTATGATCTACAGTTTTCACTTGTGTACATTGACATTCTGAAATCGTATTTCAGCCTTTTTTTTTTTGGTTTAAAAATTATTAATATTATAGAGCTTAAGAAAAGTGGTATACGGCGTTATACTCGCAACGGAATTCAAACAAAGTGATGTTTACATAAATAAACTCATAAAAAAATTAACCATTTTATTTAAAATTTGTTTCTAGATTCACTGTTATATTTCCAAATAAATATTCATTGGAAATATAATAAATTCAAAGATAACATAAGGATAATATCAGATAATCGTCTTTGAATGGATTATATTCATTTACTTATATCTGATATCGAAATTGGACGTAACAACGAATATTTTTTCTCATACACTAAAACTCATAATGACGATTTAAAAAATATTATGTTTTAAAGAAGGCTATTTTGAAAAGAAACTGAAAACAAATTATTGCAAGTTCCAAATATTTAAAGAACTCTATTTGTATTAAGGAAACTGATAGAAACTTACAGCTGATGAATTCTATTGCCTAGAGAGAAGAGCATATAATGCAAATCGCTTTTGTTCAGTATTCACTCAAAAATTAACATTAATTTTGAGGTTTCAAAATTAATGTTAAATTTCAGTTCAACATTTGAATATTATAAATGATACTAAGCTTGTTCAGAAATCTATTTTTATTTGATAATTTTTTAAAGGTTTTGTTTTAGAATTTTTTCTTGTTATTTTTTGAGTTTGTAAATCTTGTATAAATTCTTTTCTAAAAGAATCAATAATTTTCCAAACTGATTCTCAAATTCTGAATTTTTTTGTCAAATATAATGTTTTTAATCAAAAAGCGTTGGTCCTCAGAATTCATACCAAGGAATAGTAAGCCTTCTTTCAATAAAACGGCACTGAATTTCAATAGCTACACTAACTAATGTTAATTGGAATCTTGGCATCTGTTGACAATATAATGGTGTGCCAACTATATATGAATTTTTACACCAAACAAGATAATAGTATTGAAATGACTAATGACAAATAGTATAATAATAAAAATAAGAGTGTAAACTTTGTCAGACTAAATAATAAATTCTTTATTTATGTTTTCAAATTTGAGTAGCATCTTAGCCGTTGCAGTTCCAATGAACTGCCCCGTTGCCCAGGGAACACCACGTGGAGGTGTGCTACTCTCGTTCCCCGCCCGCCAACCCTCCCTTCAACATCCGATGACAGTCCTGATTTTAAGACAGCATCGATACTACAGTTCTGATCTTAAACTGCATTCTGCCGCTGCCGATATTCAGCCGGCAAGTCCAAGGCCATGCAAAGTTGGTAAACTGCAAATGACTCCACAACTGGCACTCCAATAGGAGCCAGTCGTGCTGGCAACTTTAACGCACAGCACATTTCGTAAACCATGACAGATTTTACGATCGGAGTCTCAGCCTTTTGGACTTGAATTGGAGCCAATTCAACAGGTAGCTCCAGAGCTCGGCAGATCTTATAAACGACAAACGAGTGCACTATAGCAACTCGGGGTACAGGCGGGTCAGATGATACATCTGTATCAAGATCCAAAACTGGATTTGAATCTACATCCCCAATAGATGGCAAATTGGGGGTAAGGAAATATTCTAGTATTTCCCAAATCGTCATTAAGACGAGGAACACAATGATGGCCAAAGCCTCATTGAAATTCCCGAAAAGCACACTAAGCATTATAACTCAGCAAAAACAGTCGCACAACGTTCGGTTGCAAAACAGTGAATGAATTTTAGCAGAAAACAACAGAACTGGAATCCATTGTTTATTCCGTGAGATTGTTTAGAATCTATAACTTTGTTAAACATTTAAACTGTTATATTGTTGTTGACAATAGCAAAAGTGACTGTTGAAATATTTTGTATGCATTAACAACTAAAATATGATCAATAATTATTATGAAGCCAACAAATGAATGACTGTCAATAATACAGATTAGGAATATAAGGGGAGGGAAAAAAGGAGAAATTATCTAAAAGATTTTTTTAATATTTGTAGAATTAATTATTGTAAGTATTATAAATATATGACTTTTTATCGGTGGTAAATTTAATATAGCTTAATGAAAATGTAAACAAAATATAAAAATTATATTTCAATAAAACGGTTCAAATGGGACAATAAGCATTTATTTTCTATCCTGACTATGGACAAAGGAAGCTAGAGATGGATAGGAGTTAGGCAGAGCCGGTAAATGGTGGGCAAAAGAAAGGGGGAGTTAATTTTAACCAAAAAAGAACATCTTTATTTTGGAAGGTTGAATATTTATCAGATCATTTGTACACAGTTTTTTTCTGGGCTCAAAAGCTTTAAAAACTTAATAAAAGCTCATGTGACGGGAACTACACTTTCGCCATTTTGTTTTATGTGTTGGGAGAAAATTATATGTGGTAAGTTATATGTGTAAGAAGTTAGGAAATAATTACAGAAACATTAATGATTTTAGGCTTGATTAACTTCCTTTTTCTATATAGCTATTCATTCTAATTCTTTGAGATAGATCTCTAGATGCTATTTATAATCAAATGTTCCGAAATATGCTGACAGAAATTTATATGGAGAAATCAAATATATAGTTTACAATGGTAAAGTATATAAAATGTTGATATGTAAATTCACTCCAAAAGCATTTTATAGTTCAGTTATATTAAAATCCATCTGGAACAACGCTAAAGTTATTTTGAACCGCGGGGACAGAGAGTCGGTTATCATCTCTTTCAGCATTGATGGGTTAAAATCATTTAAAACAGAAGGTTTTAGCTAGCCCCAATCTAGCTAATAGGTGCATATTGGAAATTCATCTCCCCCCCCTCGAGGTCCAGATCTATTACTATTTTGTCGCCACATATTCCATATATATTTACATTTCTTGTATCTTAGGATGTAAAGATTAAAGATAAAATTAAATTTCCATTTTTAGATTTTCTGCTGAGAGATTGGAAAGGATTTTCAGCAACTCCATACAAATATGTATCTTGGAGTAATTAGGAACTTGCTTTTAATATAATAAATTCCCATATTTTTCATATATTTTGTATTATTTATTATGTGATTAGAAATCATATTCACTCTAGGAACTCGACAGCATTCGTGACAAGATATTGGAAAATGTTTTGAACTAAGTTGATGAAATTCAGCAGAGTGATTTAAAACCAGATTTGTAGATCCATTAAATTTTGAACAAATACATTCAGATAACAACAAAACGTTTGTCTAATACTTTGACTGCAAGGGAAATCCATAACAAAAAACGCAAAGCATTTATTAGAGAAAATTTGGTACTTAAGGATATAAAATATAGATACATCAAGTTTAAATCAAATCTGTCAAATGGTAAATAGTCTGTTGCATGCATGCAAACGCAATAATTCATAACGGCGATGGCTTGCGATATTGGCGAAGATCTTGTGACTTCAATTGTAGTTGTGTGTGAAATTTCGGTTTCAATTGGCGGAGAAAAAATATTCAAAATACACACCAACACGCTAAATGAAGCGAAACTGCCGAATTCTCGATAAAGATCTCTATTTATTAACTATTGCTTGGAAATGAGATATAAAATGTGACTTTTCTCATAATCCCCGATTTTATGTGGAGGGGAGGGAATAAGACCTCCCCTCCACATATGCAAGAATGTTTCGCGGAGACTCCTCCTACTGATTTCTCTATATCTTTTAATGCGCATGTTAGTGAGATGAGTTTATAGTGTACTATGCCTGCGAACATAACTGCTTTTGGATGAGGTCAGATCTTCTATTCTCTGGTTTTAAATCAGCTGCAATTGAATAGATGGCACTTGGAATAATTTTTAATTTCATTATTGTAAGTTCTCTTCGATTAATTTGTAATTAAAAATTGAATTAATAGTTTGAAATTTTTTTTCTTAATGCGCAACGAACGTCCAAGTGCTAACTATCTGTGATGTCTGGTTGCTTTAATTTTAAGAATCTGTCTTGTTGAGAGTTTTGCAAAATTTTAAATCCAGCAAATAACAGATATAATGTCAATCTGTAAACATTATTATGTATGAAATTAGAATATGTTAGATATGAAAAAAATAAATTGCACGAATGGCACTTTCGACTGGACCCTATATCTTTCGGCTGCGCTTCCACTTTTGTAATCAATGACAGAATTCCAATTAACAGCATAGGGTGAATAGGATGAGAAAGGCCAGCAACGGACTCTGTTTTTTCTAGTTGCCAAAATATATAAATTTGTCAATATTCTATTAATTATAAAATATTAAGATAATAGTAATATTTTATTAAATCTCATTGATCAGATTTTTATATGTTTTATTACATTAACTTTGTTATTATATTATTTATAAACACGTAAACGCAGTATGAAACAGAAACCAGATATTCTGGAGTCATAAAAGACACATAAAAACAAACGCATTTGCATAAAATTAATAAGATAAAAAAATGAATCGAGAAAAAAACATTAGCATATCAAAAATTAGATGAAATGTTAAACTAAATTGGTCAGTTTATTAAAAGAAGGGCTTGATTATCTGTATAGAACGGCAAAATACCTAAATCCACCACTGTTTGTAATTGTACTATAGTAAAATTGATGAAAGTAAAAATCATGAATGTTGAAAATTTATGCAACAATTTACATTTAAATTTCAAAATTAAAAAAAGATTTTACTATTATAATACATTTTGCAAACTGCAAAATTTGAAAATCCAACTCTTAGAGCAAAGCTGTTTTTCCTATATATCATGATATGGGAACGATATATACTAATATATTACATACCCTATATATGTATATATATATATATACTGAACAACGTTCTTCTATATTCATTAAGGGCCATTTTTTCCCCTTCATTTGAACTGTGAATATTTTTACCTTTTCATCAAAGATATATTAGGATATGTTAGGAAATTCCTCTTTATACACGCTCTCTATTTTCGAGCATTATACAATGTATAACGAAACGAATATGAAATTCGTTGCTCATTCACATTCTATAAGCCAGCGATTCTCAACCTGTGGGGCGCGCCCCCGTAGGGTGGCGCGAGAATATCCAAGAGAAAATATTATTTTAAAAAATCGATTAACTTATGAAATTTATTTATTAATCAATTAACTTATGAAATGGATCCCTAACACACTAGTAACTTGCTACCAGTTTGTCGTCAGCAAGAAAATACTTTTTAAAATTCTTTACCAGCATGGCTAAAAGATTTTCAATGGTTACAAAGCAACTTTTACATGATCTTCTTCAGCCTTGTAAGTTTTAGTACAATCATCCACATTTGCAAACATTGTTAGGTTTTTTGCTTTAAAATTCTGCTCCACAATTCCAATTTTCTACAAAAAGCATTAACTTTATCACTCGTATCCAACATATGTGTATTTGCTCCTTGGAGTTGCAGATTCAAGTAATTTAATTTCTCGAATATGTCGACCAAGTACCTCAATTTCATCACAAATAAACCATCGCAAACATTCTCGGCTTCCTGTCTGTTTTCTTCTTCTAGGAAAAGGGCAATTTCTTCTTTTTACAAATTCATAAACACGTTGCACAAATTTCCCACGTGATGACCATCTTGCCTCGCAATAAAATAGTAACGCTGAATGTACTGAACCCATGTCTTTACAAAGTGCGGAAAAGATTCTAGATTTCAGGGGTCTCATTTTTCTATAAATTACTACGGTTACAACCGTAGTTAACACAATATTCAAACCAGGACTCATTTCTTTCGAAGCCAAAGCTTCTCTGTGGATCATGCAATGTGTGCACTGAGGTGATTTTTGTTTTACAAGTGCTTGTATGCCTTGGAATCTTCCGGACATTGAACGAGCACCATCGGTGCATATTCCGACGCAATTTTTCCATTCTGTTTGCTTCTTTCATCAAATCATTTAAAATAGCAAATAATGCGAGCGCTGATGTTTTGAGTTCTATTGGTTTGCAGAAAAGTAGTTCTTCTGCTACTGACATATTATCACACATTCGAACATGAGAATTAAATGAGCATTTTTATTACTATCTGTTGCTTCGTCAAGCTGTATTGAAAACAATTTGCCACGCAACTTCGAGAAATGCTGACACTGTACATCTTCAGCTATATCACCAATTCGACGAGCAACAGTATCATTTGAAAGAGGTATGGACTGCAATTGTTTTGAAAAATTATCTCCAAACATAGTTTCTACAGTCTCAATTGCTGCTGGCAAAATAAGCTCTTCACCAATGGTATGAGGTTTTTTTACATCTGGTTATTTTATATGAACTTTGTAAGATGCAATTAAAGCTTTTTCATTCACAGATAAAGTTTCTTTAAAAAATGATTTTTGCTTTTTATATGATTTTAATTTTAATTGGAAGAATTCTCTGGGTTTGTTGACGTACTCACTATGAAGCGTTTCCAAATGTCGCTTAAGTTTATTAGGTTTCATGCTATCTGCGGCTAACATTTTTGAGCAAATGATACACAGGGGCCTTTCTTCTTCATTTACTTCAGTACTGGTAAACCAAAAAATATTCACCACCCGCTTGTCCAAAATGCAAGATATGGTTTCTCGCCAACGTTGGCTCGCTTTTACTCTTGTTTTGGCAGTTAGTTGAAAATAATTTAAAAACCGAATCCAAAATACTCAATATACATTATTGTTGTATACATTTTATTGTAAGCGGGGGGCGCGATGAAAATTATGATTGAAAACTGGGCCACGAATACTGAAAGGTTGAGAAACGCTGCTCTCGATAATTAAAGTATTTGTCCTTTACTCAACTTTTATATTATGTCCTTTATTTTTCTTTTATATTATGTCCTTTATTTTAAAAGTAACTTCCAAAATGATTAATTCCAGGATTTCGCATACATTCTGAGAGGGTTGACATAAATAATGCTATATATGCTATAACAGATGTCCCCAAACATTTAAACTTTGTGACTTTTAAAAAGCCGAATCTAAAGCGACCTCATCTTCATTGAATTTTTCTAGAGACGCAATGCATAGCTTCTTTCCAACGGAGATTTTATAACTCAAAAAGGAACTTTTGTGAGGAATAAAATGTTTATTATTAAATACAATTTTTTCAGGTAATATTTCTAATTCGCAGTTTCATGAAGAGTTTAAGCTCATGTGACATTTTTGCAAATTGTGAAAAGATACATATACATCAATACATGCCGCTATCCACCAAAAATTCACTCACGACGCACCACTCAGTCACGACCTAAAGTTTATGAACTTTTGTGCTATAGAATTCTTTGATTCTGTTGCTGAAAAGAACTTTATATTTCCAATCAAAAGGGGAATTGGGGCTTATAAAAATATATATGCTTAAAAAATTATATTATTCTGTTTACATTTCCCTTAAATCCTCCTGGGGGCGGGCCCCTCGAAATGAGGATGAGATGCTTCTCCATGGTGGTTGGATCTCGCCACCCTGAAGGATACACGAAAATTCGGGGATCTGGTTCCTCCCATCGATGACTTGACTACTTCCTTAAGGAAGAGTTGTACCGCGGCCGGTGATGGCCCTTAGGACTGAACCACAGTTCCCGCTAGTGTTGCTGTTGCGGCGGTCCGGTCATTCAGTATTTATTATCCGCCTTCGGGCGGGTCGGAGAGTCAGTGATACGATTTATATTTCGTTTATAAATCCAGCTGCTTATCCCGGGATTTCCATGGGTTGACAATCGGTCCATTTTCTAGTGCATCCTTTGCTTTTTGCAGTTTAGAGTGTTTATTTTTACGATTACAGATTTTTATTATATCATATTATTATAGTGTAACATATAGTATTAATTCACTTTGTGTGAAAAATATTTGAACTGGTTTGCAAACATCGCATCTAAGTAGTGATTTTAAACAATTACGAAGTCAGACGATTAAAAATGTTTCAAAAATTTTTATATTATTATTAAAAATGGGAAATGAAGTATTTTGAATGAAATGCAATCATTTATAAAAAAGAAATGCTACACTGTCTATTTTTTATCTGCGACAAAAAAAATAGAATTTAAAGTTTTCATCAAAAATAGGAAATAAAATGCTCTGAGTCAGATTTAAAAGGAAAGTAAATTCTCTTATAGATTCGGTAAATAGAAATATTACAGTACTTTTTTTTTGTACAATCGCTGAAAAATATTTAGAATATTTTAATATCTTTATTAAAAAATGGGAAATGAAATATTTGGGATCGGATTTATCAATTAGTATATGATTTAATTTCAAGCGATATAAATAAGAAAAATAATAAATAAATTTAATCTAACGCTATTAGCCTAAATTCTATACACAGGAAGTGGTAACAGACTGATAGCTCTAAAAGTCATCAAAAACATGACGGCACGGCTTTCAGCATTTTTAATCCATCTTAGCTCAGCATCCAAAATTAATTTCATATTGTACTAAAAAATTGTTTACCTAACAAACTCGTTAAATTTTCAGTCTCGCAGAAATTTTCTTAAAAATTCCTTCTATAACAAAAATTTATTTTCATTTTAGCAAGTGATTAAATATTCGTCCGAACGCTGCCAAACTTTTAGAAAAATTCAAAAACTGACGTAAAATTTCTAAACAGCATCCTTCTCTTGATAGACATGGCTCATATCCATGAATTCTTAAAAGAACATCTGCTTTGGAGTGAATATCTGAATGATGTTGAAACTCTTATCCCTCGATGTCATAATGACGCATAAAACAGATTTATCTAAATTTTTGTAAGAAAATTTCTAACGATAAAGAATATGGATCATACTTTTCCTCATAATATATTTGTACTTTATTATACGATAGCATTTTTAAATAAAAATAATTAGCAACGAATACTTACTTGATGAAATCATGGAAATAAGAAACTACTTAAATGGATACGACAGGTTTTTTACATTCAGAATACTGTATTCAATTCTTAATGCATCTTATGATGTTAGAAGATATTTTTATATATTTTTTCTCAAAATTTTATTTTTAAAGATAGGTAAGCAAATAGATCGTTGTTTTAGGTAGATTGTTAAAGAAAACTACTTATTGCAATGATTCTCATGGCAAGACTTCAGGAAAATTCCTTCAATTCTTCACTGATCATGGTCCAAAGAACTCCAAACCACTCTTCGTTCAAAAGTTTATATATATATCCTATAAATGAGCACAACGCTTTTTCCCTGTTATCTTGTGAACAAGATAAAAGTAGCTTTGTTTGGATATTAAATGGCTTGGAATTTGTTGTTAGAAATGTAAAAATCTCTGACGTGTTCGTAAATGGGCTATTTAGCTTAAAAGGGGTGGAAATGGCAGAGGGTCGAAATCTTCATTTCGCTATAACATTCTTAATATTGAAGATAGAAAAATAAATCCAATCGGCCAAATTAGAGCATCATTAAGACGAACAATGTTTGTATTTAAAGTTTTTAGATAACTGCAATATGTTAGAAATTAAGGCTGAAAAGGGATTTTTAAGCCATGATATTGATTGTTTCTAAAATCAAAAATTTCTGTTGCCAAGTATTTAACTTAGATTTAAAGGAACCTACCTTTGTCTTCCAGCTTGTCGAAAGGAATTTTTTTCATTATTGCAAGAATACTGTTTTTTAAAGTCGATCATTTTCTTGATAAATGGTCTATATATGTGTGTGTCTATGAATATTGCGAAAATAAATCTTAAGAATTTTGAACTTGCTCCGAAATTAATACTCAAAAATACAAAAAAAAAAAAAAATTAATTAATTATAAATTTTGTCAAGCTTGCAGGTTAGTTAAAAAAAATTCATTGTTGAAAAAAAATTTCTATCTTATTAATTAAAACTTCATTGTGTTTCTGAATTTCAAAATGTTAAGAATATAAATTTCATTTTTAATAAATGCTTCAAGGCAAAAAGGAGGAATTTTTAAAATAGCCATTTATGTATATTTATAAACTGAAAGAATTTTTCAGGTGAAAAATACTTTCGCAATATTATTAAAGAAAGAGTTAAATTGCATGGAATAAGATATATACAAAAGTTGAAAATTTTATGAGAGCTCAATATTAATTTCAAACTTTTAATCTAAAGAAAACTATTTCTTCCCAAAATAGAAGAATTCAAAACCATAATGGGTTACACTTTCGTCTGCTATGCTCCATAAAATGTTGCTTCGTTGAAAGAATGTAATGATATGCTATTCTATAAAAAAATATGTTCTTTACAGTTTTGATAGATGAATTACAACATCCCTGAACGTATTGTAACTGCGGTTTCGGAAATGGCTTCAGAATGCTTGAGAAATTTACTTGCGACAGACTTCCTGGACAAACTTACTTTGACTAAATTTCGCTCAAAATTTGATAGAGATTTATGTATAGAACTTCTAAAAAATGATGTTTTGATGTAAAGATCGCATACTAAATTTCCCATGTCTGGCTCAAAGCATCTTTAATTAAAATGTTCACAGGAAGAGAAACAGAAACCCAAAAATTTGCGTTTTGGACTCGGCGAAAATGGTAAACAAAATTAATCAAAATCTGGAGTTTAAATTTTTGACGATTACAAAATATTATTTTTGTATAGAAAGTAAAATGAGTCATTTTTACGTTCCCGTATACATAGTAAAGAGAAAGCTCAGTAATCGTCAAAAAATTAGAACCTGAGATTTTGGCAATCTCCACGTTTTAGACATACCTGAGTTCGTAAAATGCATTTTTGATTAATCTCCGTCTGTGACAAAAATAACTCAAAAACGCTATGAGTTAGACTGATGAAATGTGGTATACGGTCTTTATATCAAATCTTGAGCATATTCCTCTCACAGGATGTCTGCTGTCCAGCTTTTTGAATATAATTTTACAAAATAATTAAAAATGAAGAGAGCTGGATAGATAAAATTTGATATATTGAATTAACATCTATAGTCAAGATATCTATCAAATTTTTAGCCAAATCCAGCAACAGATTGACCGTCTGTCTGTTTGTATTTTTAGAAACATGTAAAGTGATTATTCAAACTCACAATGACTTAAATATATCAAATTTGGTACGTTATTTTGTGACTACAAATGTAATTTTATGCCAAATTTTTATTTCAATCGGTCGTAAAAAGCGGTTATAAAACATAAATTAGATTTTCGGATACTATTATTCACAGACCAAGATAAATTTCCAAAACAATGGGCCAAGAATGGCAAGATAGATTCAGTAAAATATTAAATTCACATCAAAGATTAATATTTAGTAAACATTATATGCCAGTGCTATATAAGCATTTGCTGGGATAACAGCTTTATTAGAGAGTATGCGTGAAAGTTTTGTGGGGACCATTCCTGCTGGTTTTAAAGTAATGGTAATTTAAAACACAAAATGATTTTATTTTTTCTGAACGAAGAAGAAACTGAACAAAGAATTTTTATAATAATTTCTTCTCTGTCTTTTCCAGACCACCAGTTTTATCACAAGTGGGCCCTGCTGACAGACACTGATGACATCAGCGCTGGCCCCAAGGGTTATCTCAAGTGTGACATTTCAGTGGCAGGAAAGGGTGACACTGTCAAGGTAAGGTGCCCCTCATACATTCATTTTAAAATTTAACTGTCGATAGTTCGTTTTCAGGGAATAAACTAACATCCCTTCCAGACTCTTCTATGTCACTTTGAAGGATATTAGATCAATAAGCGCGGTATTGTGTAAACTATATAAGCATGAATTTTTTTAAAATTTTAAAAGGTGCTGTATTCTGTATGGCTGTAGTTAATATTTTTCATTTTTTTTTCATTTTAAAGTTGCTTTATAGTGAAATTTAAATAATAACAATTTTATTTATTATTAGTTTTTTTTTAAGTTTAAGTACTAAAAGCGGGTTTCTGAAAGAATGAGACAGTAAACAATTAGAAAACCAATACATTGTTCGCTCAGTTTAAATAATTAATAAAATACTTTTACGTTATTTTGAATAACAGAAAATTAATTTATTGAAATAATCGTTATGGTAATGAGATGTATCAATAAACACGCCTTATTATTTTCTCAGTATCGGTTATTTTTAATGATGTGACAGTTGCCATTAACAATATGTATTTTTTTTATTTCAATGGTGACTTTAATATTTTGTGGCGATATTTCTGCTCATTTAATGAATAGAGAAATAAATGATAATGAAAATAAATAACCTCTGAAAATAATCGGCAGTTAAAATAACGGATTGATTACATAAGTTGGCATTTTTTTTTAATTTCTTGTCGCTGGGTGTTTCTTTAATAATCAGTGTTAGTTCCTTCGACATATTCGATAAATATAAATTATTTTTTCATTGAAAATACAACCAATTAAAATGGTAGTTATGAAAGCCAACCCAGCATTTTATTTTTTCAATACTTGAGCATTTTCATTCTTTTTATATTTTGAGGTGGCATTTCTGTTATATTCGATAAATGATGATTCAGTGTACATTACAACTAAATAAAGATTAAAATTGCAAATCGAATTTACGAAATCATTTCATTATTTCTCTGGCTTTAAATATAATGCATTATTGATAATTCATGCACATTTCGGTTATATATGCCAATAAAATGCTCGTTGAAAGTATATAATAGTAGAAATAATGAATTGAATTTACGAATTATTCTTCTCTCGGTCGTTTTTTAAATCATAAGCTCAGTAATGTGAGTTTTTTTTTGTGTTTGTGGGCGTGCTTCGTATTATATATATTTTTAAATCTCTTACTTGAATGACAAAAATATTAATATCTAAAAAAATTATGTCATTAGTTTTTCATATCAGCTTATTCGGTATAAAAATACATTTTAAAAATCTTATGAGGAAAAGTTGTGCTTGAAATATTTGATGGTATAGATGTCTTAAAAATATTAAATTAATTTTGATAACATTTTTCTTAGTCTAGAAATGAAAAATGTGCAGATATTAATAGTTAATTTCATATTGCGGTATATATATAGATACATTCAAAATATCAAATTAATTTTGATAGCATTTTTCTCAATCCAGAAATTAAAAAAAATGTGCGAAAGTTAATAGCTAATATTATATATATACATATATTGATACATTAAAAATATCAAATTGATTTTGATAACATTTTTCTAAATCCAAAAATTAAAAAATATGCGAGTATTAATTGCTAATAATATGTTGATACTCTAAAAAATATTTCTAGCAGGAAATGAATGACTTTCAAAACAGGGCAAGGTAATAAATTGTGCATCTACTTAAAAAGAACCTTAGTTTTATTTGTGGAAAAAAAGATATTGTTCTAAGTAGTTCACGGTTTTTACCCATTTCCATTAATAATAACGAAAATTATTTTTAATTAATTTAGTACAACAGGGCAAAAACTTCCAGGAAATAACAGAGCCTTGCTTAAAAAATTTATAACTCTAATAAAGAGGTTGGATTAGAATTTTTGTTTATATTATCATTATTTTCATTCAAATGGAGAATTAATTTGCCGTAATAAAGATTTTCTTTTCTTTCCAAAAATTTTTTAACTATAATAAAACATATATTCAACCTTCTGTAACTAGTTAATTGTGTCACATGTAAAAAAAAAATGACCACCTTTAACCTGAAGTATACCTTTCTGAAAAGGTTAATTAACTATTAATCTACTTCAAGAATTCAGAAGATCTTTGAATAATAAATTGACTGGCAAAAAATCAATCTTCGTTAAAAAAAATGTAATAAATTAAATTTATTTTTAAAATGCAAATAATCTCAAAAATTATTTGAGGATCATAAAGTTTTTTAAATACAAATAAGACGGCGTGTTTCTAATTAACTAAAAATGGAAATGTAAAAGAATAAAAATTAGTGACCTTCTCAAGTTATGCAATCCTTTGTTTTGTATAGGAGCACACTTAAATTGATATTTCAAAATTGTTAAGCGATATATAAATCTAATAGAATAATGCAGATTAAATAAATTAATTTTTGTATTTTTTAAACAAAAAATAAGTTTTTTAATCGGTAGATTTAGAGTAATTTTCATGTATTAAATTATAAAAGAAAGCAATATTTTGCAAATTGTAGAGATTCAAATACAGAATTACTAGCATTAGATAATAAACAAAGATTTGGAAATTTTTAATCAATTTTTATGAACTGTTAAAAGATTTTAAAATAATTTTTAAGACTTTATTCACTGAAGATTCTATATAATTATATCAGTTATGAAGTTACCTTCGAATAAAAGTAATACTGAAGGCATTTCATAAAATTAATATATTATTTAACAATAATAACTTAACAGTTCTTCAGAAAATGGTCTTTTAAATCAAACGTGTTTAGTTTCAAATAATATTATGTTTAAGCAATTTCTTCAACAGTCCCCCTACGCATATTACTTGAAATAAATATTCTAAATAGTGATTTCTGTGAAATGCATTTTGAACCTTAGCGTTCATTTAAAGTGTACATTTAGACCATTTGTGTCTTATGTCACTAATAACTTATAACTAAATTTAGACGAGATCTTTATTTGAAATACTAAAATTCGGTGTGTAAATGTTCTAAGTATGTAATCTCTGAATCAGAATTTTTTTTCCCTCTATTACTATAGAGATGAATATTTAAAATGTATCATGATTGTCATATTAAGAAGCAAGTCTCATATTTGCAGGTAAAGCTCTGTTTACGAACTTCTATCATTTCGGAAGATCGTTGATTGATTGAAATAGATTTCTCTAAAGGAAATTTATGTAATATGAATCCTGTTAAATGGCAAATAATTGCCCATTTAAACTTTTGCAATATTTTTGGCATACATTTTGAGCACATTCAATGGATATCTTTCCTAACAATTTTCTCATATATTTAGAGAAAGAAATTGCTCTTAAGTTTAGTAAAATGTTTCAAATCAAATTGCAGTTTGAACCTTTTTCAATTAACCGATCTTTTCCAAAATTGGAAATAGATCTATAATATACTAGCTTTCATTTAATTGGCATGCTGTATTTTTCAGTTTCATTTACACATACGTTTTTCAATTTCATTTACACATACGGACATTTTAACTCTTATCTGATTTTGCTCTTTTTCCGTCATATATCTGCTATTCATAATTTACATGCTAATGTGTACTCGTATAAATTATTGCATTTTTTTAATTATCACATTCACATTTGCAGAAATCAAATAATAATTAATCTGATTGTATATTTTTCCCAGACTCTGCAATCCTAACTGAAATTCCAGGGATAAAATAACTCGCCAAATTTCATCTTTCTAGGTCCATAAAGCTTTGAAGTATCACATTTACATGCATATGTATTAACAATTATATAAATCTTCCTTCAACCAATTTCTTCAAAAATATGATAAATATCTACAATCATAATTTTGAGACCGAAATACTGAATACTGAACCTAATTCCCCTGTACATTCTTATTTTACTTCACTCACCCTGTACTTTCTTATTACTTACTCTTTTTATAATAAATATAGTAAAAAGGTGGGTCATTTTGTGGGTGTAATAAATACTGTTAGTATGTCCAATAAGTAGAATAATGAATAACGATGCTTTATTTCACAAGAAGTACAAAAACAGGCACCAAAGCTTAATTGAAGTGTACACAAAAGCAGATTTGGAAACATCAACGACACACTTCCAAACAGCAAATTGTTGATAACACATCAGTGTGGCACTGCATAGTATCTCTTAAAATACAGTTAGAGACCTCGCTCCCTGATCAACACTCCAATTAGAGAATTTATTGACTCACTGGTAGCTTCCATTTAAATAGCTTCTGAGACATGATATTAATCTTCTAGAAGGATCACGAGCTTTTGAATCCTCATAGAGATACTTCCATAATTCTTGTATTTTCGACAAACTTAGCCAAATTCATTACCAAATCAAGGTCACTCACCAAGGTCGAAACTCATTAGCCTAGCATCTATACAACATCCATTAAAATATTTACTTACCTCTCTTCCTTACTACAAGAATTTTTATCCTAATAAGTAATGTTATAGGTTCGTTGCAATAATATTGTAAATTTTAGTTTTAGAGAGCACATTTCGATTGGCATATTTCATTTCAACTTCGAATTGGTGTGTTCGCAAGAATAATGATTGCAAAAAGTTATATAACATTTATTGTAGTTGAAGCAGAATGCAGGTTGGACAAGCAGTGAAGAGATTTAGTATTTTTAATTTCGTTTCATTCTCTCCATGAGACAGGCATGATTATTTACAAGAAGACGCAGCGCGGCACAAAAGCAGAAGTAAAAAAAGAAGGAAGGAGGCCGAAACATATGATCCCTAGTCTTATATAACATGGGACTTCCGGCCACGCAAAGATTGAATACATGTGTCGACCTTGAGAAGGGCAACGGAAGTATCACTTTCACTCGATACGTAGAACTGATTCCTCAGTAATTTTTACACAGCTTCATCCGTGGAATGAGATCAGGAAATAAGAAAAATTTTTTCTATGGGCTAAATTAAGATAAAGTTTAGGAAATTTATTTGGTCAAATTAAGTGTTTAAAATATCATTATATATATATATATATATATATATATATATATATATATATATATATATATATATATATATATATATATATATATATATATATATATATATATATATATATATATATATATAATATTAGTTCATGGAGAGTTTCCAAATTCCGATTGTCGAATTTTTAAATTTCTTTTTCTTACCTTCATGTATGAGAAAATAAGGAAGTAATAAATTAATTCAAATATTCTACAGCGAAACTGGCTCATTTGTATTAATTATTATTCCTGGATCGAGAAAAACATGTATATGAATAAGTCCTGTTTCCCTCATGTTGTTCAATAACATCAAATAATTAATCCTGGTTATCGATCAATTCTCTGTTTATCTTGTTACAATTCTATAAGACACTGGTTATTTGACTTTCTCATTAATCAATCTAAATCTTTAAAAAAATATTTAACTAATTACTAAGCTAACAAATTCGAAAGATGTACTTTATCTTACCAAATTATTAGTTCCTTTCCCTTTTAAAATAAGTTAGCATTTAGTCAAGTCAGCTCTTTAACTTATAAAAACAAGAACCAGTTAAAAACTAAAGAGCTTATTTCTTTTTTTTAAAGAAATGCAATAATTATTTCTGATGACTTTCGTTTATTTGATAGGGAAAAAAAAGTGTTTACTTAAGTGTATGAACTAAAGCAGTTTGGAAAAAAAAAGAGATTGAAGGAATTTCTTCTTTAATTATCTGTCAAGTGAGAAAGTAATTTTCTGAATTGTCCTTTTAGAAAATTACTTCTTTATTGCTTTTGGCGGTTTTTATAAATATACGTTTCATTGGGCTAATGCATGGTGTGTGTGTTTTTTTTTTCTTTATAGCCACCGCCAAAAAGTGAAAAAGACGAAGACGACATCGAAGCGTAAGTATTTTTATTTGAAATATGAATTTAATATGAATCCAAAAAATTTCTTTGCCTTTTTATTATAGTAAAAAAGACGGCGTTAATTTTAAGATTCTTTTTTTTTTTCTTACTTCAACAAACGTTGCTTTTAATTTATAACAACTCTGGTTGGAAAGGGAAACTTTTATGGATTTTTTTTTCTATTGAATGACGATTATTCTAGATTTGAAAACTCGAATTAATTTATTTTAGCCACTAGTTACTTTATGCAGTTTTCTAGGATGCTGTTTTAAGAATATTTCAATCCAGAAAAAAAAATGTTTAATTCTTATTTGAAAAATAATCAGATAAAAGAAAATTCTACGCATGAATTGTTTCATCTGTTTCCATGACAAACTTTTCTAACTTCTTTCATTTTGAAATGCAATGCTAGTTTAATTAATTGAATTTTCTGAAACTGTTGCGAAGATACCAAATTAAATTCAAGATAGAATTGAAGAAAATTTTAAAAATAACAGATGTGAGATCTTTTTTATTAAAAAAAAATATTTTTGAAAAACTTCCTACAATTTATCTCTAATAAGTAGAGCTCTTTGATATTTTCTTTAAAAATGTAGTAAGCCTTATATAATATTAAAAGTTTTCATATAAACTATTAATGATAAAATGGGTCATTGTTTTTATGGAGCGTTATGTATTAAGTGTGTAAATATACAAAGTATTTTGGTCTTGAAGACTTCTTCATCAATTTTCAACCTGGACTAAGCATTGATGAATTTTTACATAAATTCTCATATTTTTAAAAATAATTTTGAATAATTTAGTAGTTGAATAACTTACTTATAACATAGGATGTTCAGGATTTACTCTATAATAAAGAAACTACATTATTTTTCATTAAATAACAAGTATCTGATCGCCTGAAACCGTCTAAACTGTCTTCATAGATTCTTTCTCTTTTCAGACCTGTCTACTGTCGTAACCACACAACAGAAAAATATTGAATTTTTCTTGTTGACCTAATAAAACTATGGAAGAAAGCATTCAGAATGTAAAAAAGTATATTCAAATACGGCCACAAAAAGATTTATTACAGTGAAGATTTGTATTATACATGGAATTTATTTTCGGCAGTACAGTAGTTATTATAAAATCAATAAGCATTCACGAGAAAACTTGTTGAACATCTTTCAGGTCTTGCATTGACCTGAAAGATGGAGTGCAGCAACTTGGAAAAAAAGGAGAGGATATTGAAGAAGTCTGATAATTAGTGGGAGTTAAAAATTAAGGCATTTCCCCTGCGACCTAGTTGAAATCTCAGAACTCTGACGATGACTTTTTCCGCAGTAGAAACGAATTTTCACCTTCCAAAATGAACAGACTTTAGTGCTGTTTCTTGATATTTCATTAACATATATATGTTCTGAATTAGTGATTGGGCTTGTTCGGATAGCCTTCAAAGTTGCATATAAATTTCCATAGAGAATCTGGGCAGAAACAATGTTTTCATCAAAATAGTTTGATTAAAATAGCGCTATCTCAAAATCACACTATCGTAAATCTTGCTGTGAGGGGCAAATGCATCAAAATTAAATTCTTTCCGAATGCTTATAGATTCTTAAAACAAAACTTTGATAAAGATTTTCATATGTGCGAGAGTTTTCCATAATATACGTTCTGATGGCCATCGTATGAACTACATTTTACGATGAATGTTTTTTTCTTCATTCCTTTATTAAATCATCTCCGAAGTTCGACACTTTTCAAATAAATATTTCAGATGTAGGCAACTCTGATTAACATATCATGGATACACTATAATTTTAATCTGAAGTTAGAAAATTTTTATTCAAGCAGTTTTAATTTATTAGCTAAAGATTTTTACACTAATTTATATACTCAAACTTGATATATTCAAGTTTCCTTCTTACATCTTTAGTATTCATTTATTTAGAAAACTTAACGACATTATGAAAATAAGAAATCACCAATTACAAATTTAAATTCTGTATGCAAGGAACTCAGCTTACACTGTCCATAGTTGGGTGTATTTTTAAATTTTGATATTTTATTTATAACTAACTTGTGTATTTTAACCAACAGTTGATTAATGAAATATTGAACGAAATAATTATAAAAATTGTCATAATAACATTCTGTTGTATACAAATTTCATATATTTCTATTCTTATAGTTATGAAAAGTTATGAATTAATCGAATTAATTGGAATTCTAAATTTATATTTATAATTATTTTAAATTATAATTATTGTATAATAATCATAAGATAGTTACAATCATTGGTTTATTTTTTTCGTCGCTTATTATATTCATTAATAAAAACCTTCGCTGTTGCTGCATTAAATAAAGTTTCAAAATTGATTTATTTCTCTAGCTTACTCCATTTGTAAATTATTGCTCCTTGAATTATGCTTCATTTCTCTCTAATCCATTCCTAACTAATGCATTCCAGTAGCAAATGAGTAATGAGCTGTAGCAAGAATCTAATTTTAAACGTTACAATCTTCTTTATTGAATTATTGTAAATCTTTCGAATAGTGAATTCTTGTAGTGAATTTCCAGATTTTGCGTTGAATAAAATAAGAAAAATTCTACTTCACGAGAAAGATGAATTATTGAATCTAGACACACAATGAAAATATTCTTTTGTATGTTTTATTCAAAAGAAATACAGACTAATGTATTCTACGACAAAACAACATTATCGCCAAGAGTGATTAGAATGAAGTGCTTTCGGAATTTATATTTCTTCTTATCTCTTGCGTCTTTTTGCATCTTATTTCATAAAATATAAATTCCCTTATCATTCATTGAACATCAAGCTATTTTTTAATTCAAAATGGCTGCCAAAAAAGGACCAAACACTTATTTAAATGACTCTTATAATAACAATTGAAGGAAACAAAATTTATGCTACATTTTTACTATTTCGTATACGATACTAAGAGCTACGATATTACGATACTACGATATTTCTTTATACGATGAAGAAAGTATAGAATTCGTCGAAAATTCGAACTAGGGAAATGAGTTCGAAAAATACATTTTTGGTAAATATCCGCCTGTCTATCTGTGACGAACTTAACTCAAAAATGCTTTGAGTTAGATGATTGAAATTTGGTATACCATCTTTGTACCAAATTTGCAGATTTCAAATGGTGAGTAAAATCTGTTCAGAGGAAGTACATCTGTTTGGCTATTCAAATATAAGTTAACACGATAGTTACAAAACGAAGAGAGCTAGACAAATGAAATTTGGTACACAGATTTAACATCTATAGTGTAGATACCTCTCAAGTTTTATTTACTCTCAAATTTAAATCTAACAAAGAGTTGTCTGTCTTTCGGTCTATAATTTCAAATACATGTAAACGTGATAATTTAAAAATGCACTGACTTAAGTAAATGAAATTTGGTATAGGATTTTGTGACTACAAGTTCACATTTTTGTTGATGAAAGCGTGTCTAAAGCAAAATTCGCCTTTTGTATACTATTGACGCATGGCAAGAATTAATTCCCAAAATACTCGCCGAGGATGACACGATAGATTCAGTAAAAATGCTAAATTCACACCAAAGGTTAAAATTTCGTAGCTACTGTACGTTAATGCCTTTTAAAGTGTTTTTTGGCACGACAAGTTTATTAAAGTGTATGCGAGAAAGTTTTGAGGTGAACATTCCCTATGGTTATTATTTATTTTCCTAAAAGCAACCAAAGCAGTTCATTCAGTTATCAGAATAAAATTGCTGCATCGAAAGATACGAAAGACAAACATACAGAAGGTCATATTTTCATCGTCATTATTGAAGGTCAATCTTTTCTCACATTGTAAATTATGTAAAAAAAATGGCTTGTGTAGTTTCAAAATGCACCTCATATAAATGCTTAGTCGCTTAACATCACAGTCACAATGCTTTTCAAGAACTGTATGCAAGAAAATGTATTATTGGTTTTGAAAAAAATGTTTCAAATTCACTTTTGTGCTATTTAATTTTCTAACATAATTGCTTTTTTTTTCCTTTTCAGAAACCTATTATTACCTGCCGGTGTTCCTGCAGAGCGCCAGCATGCGAGGTTTATTGTTAAGATCTACAGAGCTGACGGTTTGCCAAGAATGAATGCAGGAATTGTTGCCAACGTTAAAAAGGCTTTTACGGGTGAAGCTCGTGATCTTGTTGATCCCTATGTCCAAGTATCGTTTGCTGGACTCACTGTAAGTAACCTGGATATGTATGAAAATATTAAAAATGTATAATAATTATTGAAATGCGAAACAATTTATGATTTCTTTTCTGTAAAGTAATTGTTTCAAATGCTGTGAAAGACTTAATATTTTAAAATCTATGGTCTTCGATACTTACTGCAAATTTATTAAACATATATTGAAACAACTTTATTCTAAAACGTACCCAAAGAAATGTCTTTATAGCAAAGACAAATTTCAAAGGAAAACTCATATTAAAACTATTAAAATACAGGAACACAAGACATAGAATGTCCTATTACATAATTCAAAATTTTTGAAAAGCGATTCTTAGTATTACATAGTCATTCATGGATTGCTACAGAATTCATGGCTTTCATTTTTTTTTTTTTTTTTTTGTCACTGTAGGATTCAGTCGAGCTTGCAGTACAAACTTTTCTATACTTGATGAGTCAAAACACTTCACAATGATCAATTCTAAATCAAATGCTCTTAATTCAGAATTCTACTGAAACATGTTTTTTAACAAATTGTTCTTTTTCGTAAAATATAAAATATTTACTCGCTCTTTCTTCTACGTTAACTGACATGGTAATGTTTTTATAACCTAAGCGCCAATGCAACTTCATCTATAGTTGTATAATGAATAGAAAATAAATTATGGGCAATAAAAATGTTATTAAAAAAATAAAATATCAAAGATACTAGGCAATTAGTTATGTGGATAGCTATCTATTCCATAATTTATTACTTTCTAATTACGTGGAAAGCTATCTTTTCCCTAATTTATTACTTTTTAATTACGTGGATAGTTATCTATTCCATAATTTATTACTTTTTAATTACATGGATATTTATCTATTCCATAATTTATTACTTTCTAATTATGAATATCTATCTATTTCATAATTTATTAATTTTAATTACGTAAATATCTATCTATATCTATTCCATAATTTATTACTTTCTATTATGAAATATAAAAAATATTTGAAATTCCTTAAATAGCTAATATTAGACTTGCATCTAAATATTTAAACATAGTCTTTTGTGACCGTCTAACTATTGGCTAACAATTTATGGCAAAATATAAATTAGTGCCAAACAAAGTTTAATATCTTATAAGTCATTCAAAAACGTATCTCAGATTTTATATCCAAGAATATCCCGTCTCTTTCTATAGACTAGAACAATTTTGCCAAGAAACGTCACGCCTTGTTAGCTGAAATCGGATCCGATTGACATTAACCGGATCAGCCCAAGTTACACCCTCAACTATTTTATTAGCCCTCAATTCGGTTTTCGCCATCGCCGGCACTTCTATTGTGTTATTTCTAAGATATCCTTTTCGCTTTCCGAGTGATGTTCCTTTCTTATAAAAGGAAAGGGAAGGGAAAAACAGATAACTAAGTGGAAAGTGCTCTCTTTCTTGCTTGATTCAGGAGGTTTCCAGGAAGTCCCATTGAGATATATTCCCCTCACGTAGAAGCAGAGTGCCCCGTCACTACAATTGTAAAAGAAACCAGCCAGTTTTTGTGTTTGCACCATGTTAGGTCTCTTTTTGTTTCTGGTCAGTCTTAATAAACATTAAATCAAGAGGATATGTTACCCGAATATAATGCAATCCAAAACTTTTTACTACTATTTAAATAAGGGAAGCAAAACAGTTTAAGGTGATTTATTCAGTATGCTTTCGATGCATATGGTAGATAATTTTCTTTTAAACATTTTATGGAATCATTTATTTTATTCAGCAGTAAGCGATCGACAATGCGTGAAAGTTTAATATGCACATATAATTAAATATGCATATACCTGTGCGAAATATATCAAATGTGCAGTACAATATAAAATTCTTATCCTACTTTAGGAGAACGAATACTTCATTCATGGCAGTTGTATGGATCCAACTCAAACACTAGTTTATAATGGCGAAGACTGCTTTAACACGTTCTCTGCCATGATTGATACCTGTGATTTTAACCACTATCTAATAAGATGCTTACTTATTTGCTCTCTTTTAATTGTATTGAGTATAAAATATCGAATTATATAGTACGTATGAATCACAGGGGATTCATGTGCTGAGCAACGTGTTAAAACAAGGAGATACAGACTAAGCGTAGGATTGCTTTACTCGCGTCAAATTTCACATTGACTGAGAACTTTTGCTGTTATGTGAATGTGAGCGATATGGCAGTCAACGTATTAAAAAAAAAAACAGAGGTAGTGGTCGCCCAAAAACATTCTCGCCTGCTCTTTAATAACCTTGTCACACCAGAGAACGTCTTACATGGTACTGCTGAACAATAGTTACGAAATATTAACATTTCGTAATTGAATATAGTATTTTTACTGAATCTGTCTTGTCTTCCATGGAGTTATTTGTCGATTAAACCCTGGCATGAGTTGATAGTACCCAATAAATCGAATCTGTATTTTAAACACGTTTTTCTCAACCAATTGAAAACAAAATTTGACATAAATCTGCATTTGTAATCAGAAAATTTCATACCAAATCATACACATTAAATGATTTGGTATGAAATTTAATCGCTTACTTAAACTCGCGATGATTTAAATACTCATTTATTTAAATCATCGCGTTTTGGAATTATCGCGTTTACATGATTCTGAAAGTACAGACCGGCAGACAGTCAGATAGTATGTGAATTTGACTCAGAATTTTACAACTGCCTAAACTTTAGATGTTAAAACTGAGCCACGAATTTTTATCTATCTAGCTCTCTTCATTTTGTAATAATCGTATTGACTTATATTCAAACAGCCAAACAAGAGAACTTCCTCTGAGCATATTCTACTCGAAATTTCGCGGAAATCTGCAAATTCTGTGTAAAGATCGTATACCAAATTTCAACCGTGTCTTTGTCAAAGACAGACAGACGGACATTTTCCAAAATTGTGTATTGCGAACTCAGGGAGAACTAAAGCGTGGAGATTCGTCAAAATCTCACGTTCGAATTTCTCGGCGATTATTATAATACATATACTAGTAAACTATATTACGTATACGTGAGAGTAAAAAAAAAAAAACTTCTAAGCTTTCATCCCTTGCTTTAACTTTTCTAGGAGGGCCTTCTATTGGTACTAGTCTAATCCACTTTTACTTTCCCTCTTTATATCATCATGTGATCATTCACTTCGCTTTTTCATTCTCACTTTTATCGCAAAACTTGATGCGCGCTCCAGCGGGGCACATCTAAACTCTCCCATAAATCACTTGGCGAGAGTCAATTATCAAAAAGCTCAGAACTGATCTATCATCTCAGGGCCTGTGTTTTATTCCAAAAGCATTAAAGAATCGTTTGTCATATATTTCAGACACCACTGAAATATGTGACACTTAAGGAAATGACATCACCAACAGATTTTAGAAACCGATTTAGAGTAAAATTCTCTACTAAGAATGAAGTGAAAAATCTCTATACATTTTTTTACCACAATGAACTGTTATTCAGATAGCATATCAAGTGTTTACCTAATGAATATATATATATATATATATATATATATATATATATATATATATATATATATATATATATATATATATATATATATACGAAGAAATTATCATGCCTAGTACCTGAACAGTCATATAACTTCTCAGGTTCAGTCTACTGATTCAGTGCTTGTCTTTAACCCACCATGGGAATTGATTCAGCGTATTTCTCACATATCTTTCTTTAATTATGAGGGAGAGTCAAAAAGTAAAGAGACATTTGAGAAAAAGTGCATTTAATTTAATGATAGAAAACTGAAACATGCATTATTTTTTACATAACCACCCTGGACTTCAATGTAGTCTTCCCAATGTTTCACAGATTTCTTTTTTGAATCCTTAGGGTAAAAGATTTTTGTTTGCATCTGTAACCAGTTTTGCACCGCAACAACTTCTTCATCGGTTGCAAATATTTTTCCCCTCAGCGCTTTCTTCAATGGTTCAATTCATATGAAAATCACTGTAGAATCTGGACTATATGCCTGGTGTTCCCACACTTCAAATCCCAATTCCTTAATTGTTTTGCCCTTCCATTGGGCTGAATGGGCCGAGCATTATCCCATTGACACCTTTTTTGCAGCTTTCCACGACGTTTGGATTTGATTGCACTTGCATTCTACGAATAATTTCCGCAGGCTTAACATCTTCCACAAACAAAAAGCGAATCACTGTCTTCATTTCCTCCTCTGTGCAGATCGACAATGGATCCGCCATATTTAATGGTCTGTTACACTCCAACGACTAATGCGGGAATGAGAGTGATACATTGCATAGAAATGTTGCCGACTACGCTAATTCAATGCTGGATACTACCAGTGTTACCAAATCTTGGAGAGAAAAATTGCAAAAGTTCCTTTACTTTTTGATTTACCTTCATATTTTCAAAATCACCAATGCATTGTATTACACATATAATTTCTACAAAGTAATTCGGCTGCTGATGGCTAATTAGGATGGCTGATGGCAGCTCAGGAACTTTGGGAAAAAATGAGGTGTTTCAGAACTTCCCACACATTTCTGTGCTTGTAAATACTAGAATTACGATCCATTAGGGACAAGGGACTCACTCATTAGGATCTATTGTCATCAAACTTGTTACTGCTGAATTTGAGAAATAGGCTTAAAGTAGAATTAAAAATACATAATGCTTTTTACTCAAATGAGTTTATATGAGTAATGGTTATTCATTTACATTATAATCAGAAAATAAAATTAACTAAGGTTTTTAAATTTTTCCTTAGTTATTTTTCTTCAAACCATCATCTATTTTCTATCTTTCGGTTACAGGGTAAGACATCCGTGAGGAAGGGTACATGCTGCCCTACTTGGAACGAGCAAATCGTCTTTACGGAGATGTTCCCTCCCCTCTGCCAGAGAATCAAGATTCAGCTGCGGGACAACGACCCCGTCAACGATGCCGTCATCGGCACGCACTTTGTAGAACTCTCTAAAATTTCCAACGAAGGCGAGAAAGGTGAGTATAACCGACAATTTCAGAAAGCATTCATTACATTAAGAAGAAACTCTTGGATGTAGTCATTAATGTGAGGGCATAGGCTCACGATCAGTGTAACTGCACATGTAGTATAAATAATTAAAAATGTTAGTGATTTATGTTTCAGAAAGGATAAATTCAAATAAGATTTGATCCCTATGTTTTCAGCCGAAAAAAACACTTCGATTCCTTATCTAAAAGCAATAGTTTTCAATGTGTTGATATAAAGATGAATCACTGTTGACTCGTCGTGGTTAATCCAAATGAATGATTAGGTCTCTTAATTTAACAGATGATATATTGTTCTTCCAGGTTTCTTGCCTACTTTCGGTCCTTCCTACATCTACCTGTACGGTTCCCCTAGAGATTATTCTTTGTTCGATGAGCACACTCCACTGAACGACGGCCTGGGCGAAGGCGTTATGTACCGGGGCAGGATCCTGATGGCCGTGAAGACGGAAATCTTGGACACCCTGGACGCTACCCCGTCCTGCGTCGAAGTGGAGATGGCCAACCCAGTTACTGAAGTGAGCACCCTCAAGACTTCACTAACTACTTATTATTAATCCATATTGTAATAGTTTAGTTAGGTGAAAAGAAGTTCAGTTATTCTTCAAGGAAGAACACCCGCACTGAAATCCATTGCGAAGTTACTCTTCGTAAATTGAGAAATAATAACGAAGAGTAACTTCATTTGATGGATTGAAATTTCAATAGTTCATGAATTGCATATGTATATCCATAAAGTTCTAGTGGATAAATTTCGTTGACTATTTCACTAGTATCTATAACTTTCGCAAGCATTTCAGATAATAATAATTAGACCTCTTCAATGTGTTTTTTCATATTTTGTAGGAAGAACAAAATAAAAGCTGCACAAGAAGTTAAAGAAAAAACTTCAATAATCCTTGAAACATTTTTTTGAGTTTCCTAGCGCTCAAGTCAGGCATTAATGGAAATATATTAAAACCTAAATTTAAGTCTTAAATGTAAAGTATGTCATGGGCCGAATAATAATTTGTTTACTGTTTCAAAATTGTATATAAACATATTCAATGCCATAAAGCAACTTATAGCATGCTAAAATAACAATAATAATTTTTTTCAGATTTGCTAGCTAAAAATGCAACGGCATAACGCCTGATATTTCCAGAATCGTTCGGGCAATAAGGACCGTCATTTCTCTGACGCTTCTATTATAAATGAGATTATTTCATAGTATTCTGTAGTAAAAGATAGAAACCGTATAACTGAGTATATTACAAAACATGGAAGATGCTGATAAGGGATTAATCTTGTCAAATGTCTATTTTTATCACACCTTAATTATGTTTTATGGTATTTTAGTTAGATAATATCTTCTTTCAGAAAACCATAGACATTCTGAATCCCCTCGTCTCTTTATCTTTGCGTTATCGTGAATAAAAAGAAATCATAATTTCCCATAGAAAATTTCCAGCAGTTGATTTATAAACTCTCATATAAACATCTTGAGCATCATCCATATAGTTATGTATAGTCACTACACACATATTAAAGGCATACATTATTTTACGACTAGCAGTCGTAAGGCCTACCTTCCCACAGATTTCCATTTTACAAAAGTCGTTACTTCCTTTTAATTGTATTGGGTCTTATACTATCTTTGTATCTCCCATTTGTATTTCGTTGGAGAACCGATTTCGTTTCGGCCAAGGTGCGAATACAAGACCTTTTCCTCTAGATAGCTGTGTACAATTTATTATATATATATATATATATATATATATATATACAAGGTGATCAAAATAAAAACACCCCTACTCTGAGCTCTCTATACAACGCTTACTTAGTAAAAAGTGTAAGTGTAAAGGGTCCAAAAATGTTGAGCATACTATTCAAGACATGGGAAAACGGATTACGCAAAAAAAGTTCAAAATTACTGATAAAGTCCAATCGCTTTAGTCTTGCCTTTTGTTTTTTAAGAAACAAAATTCAAAAATCAAGAAAAGGTATTATTTATTTGCTTTTTACATTTTTCACTTCTTAATAACCAAAGACATTATCGTTTTATTTCTGCTCATTGTGCAGAACATTTGCAAAATGATAATGATGTGTGGGAAGTGAGAATTTGTATTTGCACTTTAAGGTATGTAGTAGAAAGATACATCTTGCACTTACTGCGCACTTTTGAACTATCAGAGCACGTTTCAGAAAAAAACTTTTTCATAATAATAGAAAAGAACCAATTTGAATTACAGCCGACTGTTGATGTGTTTTGAAATATATCCAATTACATCATTTGAAAAAAAATTATTGCTTGCATTTCAAATTGTTTTGTGAATATTCATTGCAGGGGGATTCGATTTCCATTTATCATTCTTCAATAACTAAACAAGGCGTATAACGACATTTGAAATGCGAATTACGTAATGGAAAATTACAGAAAGTGTGTGAAATTCGAACTATACAATGCTCAGTTAAATGAATTTGAAATTTTGTTGACATTCTCCAGAATTTCTTTTTATTTCGTTTTTAATAGATATTTTCGCAGTTACACCCAACTGTATGATGCTCCAAATTTGTTCTAGTTAGAGAATCTTTTTAACTTTAATAACAGAGGACTGAAAATTTCCTTGATTACACGAAACTTCAGCTTTTAACTATAATTAAACGGAAAATTTATGACTCTGTATTAAATTAATAAATAATGCTATGAATCAAATGCATTCATTCTACAAAACTGAAGATTCTTAAAGAGAAATGAACTGAGTCAACTATAGAAAAACTTACGCTGCTTAGTCCAATCATTTCGAAGCAATTTGAAATGGTACCTTCCATTTAAATGACAAAAGCCAACGAAAACTTCTACAGTTCTTATTATTGATTCCTTCTTTTAAAAAAATATTCTATAGTAAAAGTATACAAAATGCAGTATGTTTCAAAATTCTAAGTACTTTTATTCACAGGGATGTTTTGGACGCAATGACGAATTCCTTCTCTTTGGCTGCGTACTCGAGTCGTCCATGATCGACAGGAAAGTGGGAGAAAAGCCTATCTACTTCGAAATTACTTTAGGTGCGACTGAGAGGTTTAATTTATATTCAATAGAATTTTAACATTTATGCGACAGATTTCCTGTAAATAACTACTATTCTTCGCCCATCAGGAAATGCCGGCAACACCCTTGACGGATATCGTTCCGCCAGCAGAGGAGATGATGAAGACCTCGACTCTGGGTCGGATTCTGGAGATGGATCTTTCTATGGCGAAACGTCTTGTCCTATTCAGTCCACCACTCCTCCTCTCAAACCAACTTCTAGAGATAGGTAAGATGACTGATATATTAGATCGACAGTTATATAATTGCGGATTTCACTGCCAAATGAATATAGAGGTAGATTTAGGTGCTTTTTTGTATTAAATTCAAAATCATATTGTTGCTTTACATGCTAAACCACAATGGGCATTCGTAAGAATATTGCATCGATCGGTTACACAATTCCCTTTTGGTATTAATTAGAAGATGTCCATATTGCCTCGAAATGTCCAATATTATTACGATATCCTCACTATAATTTCTGACATTCAGAATATCGAGGAACATTGTGGATATATCGGAAAGCATCTTTTACTAATATGGATAAAAATAAAAAGAGTGTTTTAGCCTTGTTTTACTTATATCAAAGGAAGAATAATTTATTCTCTAAAAGGTGTGGAATATAAGCACATTAGCATTAATTACCAATTAATTCTCTAAAAATTATGAGCCGCGTTTTCTTATTAGATAAACAGTCAATGCCAATCTAAATAGACTAGATAACAAGAAAATCGATTAGAAATGAATCGACTAGGGAAGAAAACTTTGATTGTATGAAATTATTGTATAATTAATGTAAATTAAGTAGTGAAAAATAAGTTATAAATATGAAGTGATATTATATAATAATAAATGCACATAAAAATATAGCGTATTTAATGCATAAAAATAAAATAATTCAAAGTGAACAGAATACTTAATGAATCAATAGATAATAAAATAAGGGTATTACATCCAACATTGGTGAGGAATTAAGCAGTGGTTTTTTAAAATAATTTTTATGTTGTATATAGAGACAATTTTAAAAGAAAGGTCATATCAAAATTGAAGAGCGAAATTTCGTTTTGATGATTTTTCTCTCACAGATGGGCAACGAAATTTTCTTTTAGTTGAAATCAAAGACAACGTAAAGAAGGAACTAATTACTAGGGATCGTAAAAAATTATGTATCGCCTATATATATATATATATATATATATATATATATATATATGTTTTAAAAAGCATTCATTGGGAAATTAAGCACCATAGCAAAAAGCACCACAAAATCTTATCTTTGCGCAGTCAGAGTACCATTTATTCTGCTCTTAAGAAGATATTTAAATAGACAATTTCGAAATTTCATGATAATTTCAAAATGTACTTGGTTCAGAATGTCGTCGCGAAAAAACAATTTTATGCAAATATAATTTTAACAAAAGTGAAAATGACTAAAAACCTTTGAAAAAAATGTACAATATGCTATTTAATATTGTACTATGATAAATTGTATTTTATTTTTTTTTCAACCATCCATAGTGACGTTGTTTTCAAATTATATATTCGTAATCTTTATAGCAGTATATTGGAAATTTGTTCATTAGGATTACAGAGTCACAGAACTTATTTTGATTCTTATTTTTTCGCAACATTTATGGTATTTTCCTGATGGAGATTTAGATTATGAAATTAAAAAATGCAAAGATTATATAGCAGTATGGTTGTAAAACCTATTATTCCATTAAATCCATCATCCATTCGAAATAACCTTTCGAGCTAAAAAGCAGAATCATTCAATTCTATGTTCAAACCCACTTAGTGCATACGGTAAAATGATATACAGTATAAACAGATAAGCAATGTTCCTAGCTTTCTGTTTTGTCTACAGAGCTAACAGCCGTCCTTGCATCAGAAAAAAAAAGTCATTAATTGGCACTCTTCAAATATAGAATCTTGTGTGCTTTCTCTCTTTCTTTTTCGTTCTCATAAGTTTTTTTTGACGCTTTTTTCTTTAACTGCCCTTTTTTAGAAGTTAATAAGTTCACCAGAAATATTAGTTTTGTTTCATTTCAAGCAAATCTCTTATGCATATAACTTTATGCTCATAATTCCTTCAACATATTTTTAGACATCCAATTGTAATACATATTAAACTAATGTTACTTTAATAATTTGAAATTTATTATTTTTATTTTGCGTATTAATATTTATGAGTCGAGTTCCTTGATATCTAAATGCCATTAAAAGCGTAAATGTCCTAATAATCCGTCATTGCATATTTCTATCACATTTGTAATTGTTGTCAATCACACGTGTTCAGTTTACTAAAAAAATCTTTTTTTTTTTTTAAGACTTCACCAACGAAAAAAAATCATGCGATTAAATATTTGATAAAACAGTGAAAATGATTCGCATTTCATAGCAATAATGTGAATATTGTTCTAAATTAAGCAACAATATTTTCAAAAAATTATCAAAATTTAGGAAAGATTATTTCCATGACTAAACTGGTTCCTATCTCTCAATTTTATCTACAAAAATAACAGACGTCTCAAAATCAGTAAAATAGATTAAAAAGACATTTCTTTTTTTAAATGATATAAAAATTATTTTTGCCCAATTACATTTTCAGAGAGTTTCACGAGAAATCATCAATTATATAATTTTTAATTATTTAATACTATTATTCAATTTTTAGGAAACACTGTGAAGTCGACAGTATAAATATTTTTGTATCAAATTTTACAGATTTTTGCTAAACGGTTTATATAGTTATACACGCATATTCTCCTTTTTTGTTAGTAGACATAGATAGAATTTTATTTCGGCATTCGTGTTAAGATAACACTTCTTTATTTTAGCATTTCATATATATGTTTTCATAATTTCTTTTGATACAGAAAAAGAGAATTGATAATCCAGCAAACAGTGCCGCCGAAATTTTTCTGTTTCGGATAAAAAATTATTATTTCCAGAGAGGAAAATAAGAGTAGAAATATCACTTTTATGTTAACTGTAAACATAGAAAACAATACAGACATTAAATCCTACTCATAAAATAATGTTTTATAGATAATATCTTGTCTAGAACTATTCGTTTTTGAATTGATTAGCTAACGTAGCAACTTAATTTTTCCTGTAATAAGTCCCAGTAAATGTATTATAAAGTATTTATGAAATTGCTGTATCTCATTACTGAGATTAAACTCGGATAAAATGTACAAAATCGAATAGTTATTTAGAATGCTTTTATTGCAATCAATTTAAAATATATTTTATTTTTTTAATTTTTAAAAAGGGTTTTTTTTTTATTGAGCACAGTTTAACATCTTGAGGGTAAAACGAAAGAGGCTGCTTAAAGTGTTTTTCAAACTGTCGCACCGAATGTATTTTCATCCGAGATAATAAAAAAGTTTTCGAATTTTCTTGAAAAAAAATATTATTTGATTTAATTTTGTATTACAATTTGTCAAAGATAGGTGCGTTAAACAGGAATTTTAAACGTTTTATTCCCTTATATAGGCCATTTTTTTATTTGCTTACGAGATTCATATTTCCTATTTCCAGTTGACCTGTTAGCAACTGATCAACGCATAGAATTATGTGGAATATTTCCATTTGCTTAGATTTCTTGGAAATGAAACTTCTTAAAACAGGAATTCTTGGGAAAAAATATCATAATAACTTTTCAATGTTTCCACGTAACCGAAAAAAGAATTTTTGTTCGGTTCTACAGAAGTGGCGTTGCCATATTGGCTTATTTAAAACTTTGCTGGCCTTTCCTAAAGATAGCTCTTAATAGTATTTATTTGGACTAAATATCATTTAAATCCTTTTATTTTCATTTATGATTTTTTTTTACATATTTTTGACGTTACATTGTTTTCAAGTCAGTTTATTCAATTTGATTAAAATACCTCAGCCGCCTCTTTAAACGAAGTATTACAGTTTCTTACAAGAGCAAGATTTCTTCCCGGTTATCTCAGGCTAACTTTTCAATTGAAAAACCGTTTATGTTATCATTCCTAATGTTAAATTTCACATAATGTTTTTATTAATAATAATTTATGGTTGGTTATAATATTTTAAAAATCAATCATTTAAGAAAATCTGCGGTTTTTAATTTAATCCTTTAACTGAATCTCATTTGAATACCTGTGCATTTAAAATGCATTAGAGTGATCATAATTATCCATATTCTGGCCACCAGGCTAATAACGAGTTCAGTAGTATATAAACAAGTTTAGAATTGTTTTTTTTTTTTGTTATACTTTAATGTTTATTCAATAACCAATATATGCTTTATCTATTTAATTAACCATTAACCACTAATTAATTATTTCTAGCATTATTCTGATTGAAAAAAACTAATTTAGCATTAATTGAGTTTAGCGTTATTCTGATTTGTAAACTAAAGTAGAAAGTCAAAAAAAAATGTTTTTTACTAGGGAAAAAAATTTACAAAAATATAATTTAAAAATCCATTTTTAATATTTTAAGAGGGTTTCAGAGAAAAATAATGTAAGTCAAATATATAATTTGACATTCCCGTCTTTATTGATTGGAATATGTACTAATCTCACGTTAAGCGACTTAAATAAATTTCTGCAATACCATTGAAGAGAAGTTTTATTGTACATTAGATGAAAAGTCGATCATTTTTCTTTAAAAACATAACTTGATGAGAATGATTTATAAAATTAAAAATGTATCACATAATAATAAAAAGCTTTTGAAGAAAAATTGATAAAAGAGTATGATGCATGTGGGAAAAACACAAAAAGCAGCTGCTCTCAATAGAAATTCAAATATTTTGATAGTTATCAAAGTGATGAAAACAATTCCTAATTTTGTCACAATAAATATTCAAAAGCACATGATTAGCCTGTATTCTATTATAATCTTTTATTCCTATGAGAAATATTGATCACCGAAACTTTTACTTTATCGAAAGCAAATAGATAAAAAATCTTATCTCTATTCTTCCCGAAGTATATATAATTTTTATCAGTGAAATAAAAATATTGCATTTACGTAAGAAAGTTTTATTACAATAATGGACTATTTTCTAGAAACTTTTATAATATCAAATAATTATCGATAAGCAAATAATTATAGATCGAATAACAATTATTCTGAATAAATCTGTTAAATATTATCTGTAAATTGGTGGAGAATTCTTTAATTAAAATTCTGGACTTTCTATGACTCAAAAAGGGGTTCGTTCTAAAAATGAAAAATGTATTCTACGATACCCCCTTCCACCCTCCAGGGCATTTTTCAGACTTTTTTTTTTTTTTTTGTTCATGATTATTTTCGTTTACTTTCTTTGTTGATTAATTCGGTCGAGATTTAACTTTCCGAGTTAATTGCTTTGCTTGGAAAAACTGTAGGATATATTGCAGCATTGAAAAGAGGCAGTCGACTCTCCCTGGCCGAATGGTCATAGCACTGGTCTCTTAATCAAGAGATCGTAAGTTCGAATCCCACTAGAGACAATGCGATTCACAGTGTGTGTAAATATTTAATTCCTTGATTTTATATTTTCCTTTATTTCATGTTCCAGAAGATTCTGGACATTTCTTTAGTTTACCAGACAAGTGTTTTGGACTTTCCTTATTGTCTCCAGAGAAGTATTCTGGAACTTTCCGTGCTAGTATAAAAGAAGAGGATCTATCATTCACTGTATTCTCAGTTCGGAGTTCCGTTAATAAATTAGTTTAGCTCTACCTCTTGTGTGTGTCATTGAATTCCACTCTAAAGAACCTACGTGACAATATAATCATTCAGGTTTTTCTGAAATACAGAACCTACCCTTTCTCAAGTCATGGAAAGGTCATAATTTTCATTATAAATATCACCACCAATTTTATAGAAAATGGCATAAAACTTTCCCCTTTGTTTTTATTATAATACTAGCCGCCTTTGGCGACCAGCCGGTTCGCCAATCTTAATGTTCGTTAAAATTTTAATAATTAAATATTTTATGCAATTCCAACTTTAATAGATTCTTCAGCAAAATATTTTAAAACTTCAAATTTTGATAGTCATATAATTCACTCATAATATTATAAAGGCCTTCAGTCATAACGTGATATGTATCTCTCTAATTTTCTGTTACCCCTCGTAGAATTTATGCTTTAAATTAAAGTGTAAATGATTCATCTGCAATTAATATAATAATATTTTTTACTGAAACAAAGCATTTTTTTTAATAATATGGTTACTGATAATAGAGTCACTGAGCGTTTAAACTTTATGGACACTAAAGAATATCTTTCTTAATTTATGTAATATCTCAAGAATTTGTCAACAAAATTTTCGCGGATTCATCATGAACAGATCGATTAATGAACAATGTTTATTTTTAAATGCATCAAACACTAAGAAAATAAAATGAATCGTTTAAAATAATCGGTCTAAAACAGGTTTAAAAAAACTACTTAAAAAACGATGTAATTAAAACTATAAGCATATACAAAAAAATATATAACTAACATAAATACAATTTAATTACAAAAGCATGCAACTAACCTAAAAATAATTTAAATCATTGAAAACAGGTTTAAAAAAAACTACTTAAAAACGATGTACTTAAAACTATAAGCATATACAAAAAATATATAACTAACATAAATACAATTTACTTACAAAAGCATGTAACTCACCTAAAAATAATTTAAATCGTCTGTTGAAAGTGGTTGTCATGACAACAATCAGAACAATGCGCATGCGTGAATTTTCTTCGGAAACTTCTTTTCCCTTTCCAGCTGTGTTGCCATAGAAACCGGCGCACAGCTGTTTACACGTTTATGTTTATCTATTCAGATTTTATAATATCTAATCAGAGTAACGGTGAATATCAGTGTATTCGTGTTCGTCAATAAATGTTAATTTTTTTAATAACATGATTAACGAAAACAGAGTCACTGAGCATTTAAACCTTATGGGAACTAAAAAATATCTTTCTTAATTTATGTAATATCTCAAGAATTTGTCGACGAAATATTTTAAAACTTCAAATTTTGATAGTCATATAATTCACTTATAATATTATAAAGGCCTTCAGTCATAACGTAATATGTATCTCTCTAATTTTCTGTTAACACCCGTAGAATTTATGTTTTAAATTAAAGTGGAAAGAATTAATCTGCAATTAATATAATAATATTTTTTACTGAAACAAAGAATTTTTTTATAATCTGATTAATGAAAATAGAGTCACTCAGCGTTTAAACTTTATGGGCACTAAAGAATATCCTTTTCAATTTACGTATTATCTCAAGAATTTGTCAACAAAATTTTCTTAGATTCATCATGAGCAGATCGATTCATTAACAATGTTTACTTTTAAATGCATCAAACACTAAGAAAATGAAACGAATCGTTTAAAATAGACGGTTTAAAACAGGTTTTAAAAAAACTACTTAAAAAACGATGCACTTAAAACTATAAGCATATACAAAAAATATATAACTAACATAAATACATTTTAATTACAAAAACATGCAACGAACCTAAAAAAAATTTAAATCCAGTCCGCATCGGTTGATAATAATTCGTCAACACAATGCGAAATTCAGAACACAAAGCGCATGCGTGAATTTTCAACGCCAGTTACGTAACGCAAATACGTTATTTTTTTTCTACGCCAGTTGGGGTAACGCTATGCGGATTAGAAATTTTTAATTTCCTTTATTCTGTTTTATTTTTATTCAAAAGTTCTTCAGAATGAATCTGAAGGATCGATTAATTAACAATGTTTAATTTTAAATGCATCAAACATTAAGAAAATAAACAGAATCGTTTGAAATAATCCGCCGAAAAATACTAACCCTAGCCTCATTACTGTTGGGAGAAAAAAACCCCGGAAGCCTTACTCATTTGGCGGTGGCGAAAATGGAAGATTTTTTTGGCGGAAAAGTTGGCGGTGGGGAAAATGGAAGATTTTTTTGGCGGGAAAGTTAGTTTTTAATTAATAATTAAAATTCTAATTAAAATTTCAAAAAAAGGGACCCCAGGTGCACATTCCCGACCTCTAAGGTATACATGTACCAAATTTGATAGCTGTATGTCAAATGACCTGGCCTGTAGAGCGCCAACACACACACACACACACATTGAGCTTTATTATAAGTATAGATATAGATATAGATTGCATATATTTTTCTCACTGAATTTTTTGACCGATATACTTTTTTTTTTAATTATTTTTGCAACTAACTTATTTCGCCACCTTATGTCACTTAGCACTCTATAAACTCTATAAATTAAGCATTGTCGCTTAACTATAGATATACTTTACTTCCCTGACTATATGAGATACCTTAAGAGGGGTTGAGTTTTGCTTAAGAGGGTTTGACCGATTATCCTGTATATTCAGACATTTTAATCAAACTTCTCTCACCTCTATTCTTATAATCTACATTAAAAGAAATAGCTATTTGTGCAATGAACTCTGTGAAAGATTTCAGTATTTGCTCTGGTTTTCTATTATACAGGGTGTTCATTAATTATTGTCGGGTTTTCCGTACCTCATAACTTTCGAATAAAAAATATTACGCAAAAACCGATTACGTATTCGTAAATTACAACTCAAAGAATTTTATTAATGATATTAAAGTGTAAAGCTTGCACAATTTGCACTTTGTAGGTATTCAGCTAAAGGCGATTCTTTGAGTTGTACTTTAGAAAAATACATAATTCTTTGAGTTGTAATTTACGAATATATAATTCTTTGAGTTGTAATTTACGTATTCATAATTCTTCGAGTTGTAATTTACGTATTCATAATTCTTTGAGTTGTAATTTACGAATACATAATCGCCTTCAACTGAATGCCTACAAAGTGCAAATTGTGCAAGCTTTACACTTTAATATCATTAATAAAATTCTTTGAGTTGTAATTTACGAATACGTAATCGGTGTTTGCGTAATATTTTTTATTCGAAAGTTATGAGGTACGGAAACCCCGACAATAATTAATGAACACCCTGTAGATTATTAAAGTAATAGAATAGGTTATTCTATTATTTTTTATGTCAGCAATTTAATTTGAAGCAAAAGTTTTAATCCACCATTATTAATGAAATCTCCTACACCCGTAATAGAAGCGAAAGAAACAAAGAAAGGCATTTATCACATTGTTTATTTGGTAGCAAATTTCAAAAATAAGAAAAAAATATCTGTTTCTTTATAAACTCTAATTTAGTATGCAGAACGAACTCACTTTAAACAGATAGGAATTAATTAACTACAGATTAATAGATCAAATAAAAGGATTCATTTATTGTTCAGCTATGAAGGAACATGTTATGCCCTATATCTCGTATAATGATGTGTAACGTATAATAAAAACTAAAAGTTAATTTTCATGAATTCTCTATATATCTTCAACACAAATCGTACTGCATTAAATATAAGTACAAGACAAAGAAGAAAGAATTATAATTTGAAAAAAATATGTTAATTTGTTAAATTATTATTTTTTTATTTTGTAGACAGTATTATTACCTGCCATACGGAGATAATAAGCCTTGCATCTGGGTTCGTAGCATTTGGCAAGATCACAGAAGAAGAATGTACAACTCGAATGTTTTGGCAAACATTGGAGACAAGCTGGTAATTTCTATTTCTTATGTTTGAAATATCCTCTCATTGATTTCAGATTTTGTTGTTATTTTATTTGAATTACACTATATTATTTGATTCATTTCAAATCCACTCATAAAATCTCTATAAAACTTAGAAAAATATAACTCTGATCTTCTACTAATAAAATTGTATATCATATTGTTAACTAATATTTGAAATGAAAAGTAAACTTCATTTAGTGTTAAATGCTTCACTTCACTTAATATGTTATTCATTTAATATGTTCAAGTGCACTTCATTTAATATGTTATTCGAAACAATTTACTATATTATAGTATTCACTCTACAGTTTATCTATTATTACTTATATTTTTGAACTTACTCTCAGTTTTACCATCGGGTCTGAGATGGTGCTATATGACATTGTCAGCATGAGAGCAGACAGAATAAAACACTAATAGTTATAAAAAAAAGTTTTTTTTTTGTTTGTAAAATCTCACTTTTTCAAGAAAGACACCTATATAAATAATCTTAAAAGTCAAAAATATTAATTATAAATACATAAGTAAAAAAAATTAAGCAAAAAGTGCGACTCGAAGCGATGGTCCACAACGCTCTCATTATTCATGTTGTTCTGACCACTATGCAGTACTGCTCACAATAGAAGCGGAAGTTGAATGGTACTTATTTTAATAGTTAGTTATGAAAAGATGTTCCTTTGTGCGTGTGAAATCAGATTTTTTCATGAAAGACACCTATATAGATAAACTTAGAAGAAAAACTTTATCTGAATATAAAATTTGATCCAAATCGGTGGAGCGGTTTCCGAGATACATGAAACATAGATATATATATAAAATGATATTTTAATTTTAATTTCAATTTAATTAATTTCCAAGATTTTATCTTAATTTAGCCCATAGTAACTTCATTCTAAAAATATTATCTTATTTCGTGATCCAATTCCAATTTCTCTACTTAATTAATACAAGCGTAGCTTTGTAAAATTGCTGAATCGGCTAAAACCCTCACATTCTCACGCTCCGAGAAAAGGGATAGAAAAATGTCCAGTAAGCACATTCTTTTTAAAAGATCCCTGTATTTTCCCTTACCTCGTCGACGCGTGTACTGAAAATCCCTATCGAAATCTCATTATATATTAGCACTATGAAGAAATATTTTCCCTATCAATTTTTCAGCTCATATAAGACCAGGGATAAAATGTCCAAGTACTTTTTCCTCATTCTTCTCTGTGTCGTTCTGTGTTGTGTGTGTGCTCATCGCTTGTGCATATGCCTGCTTCTCGAAAATGAAATAAAACGACGTGACGAAATTGAAAGTCTGTTCACTGTCTTCAAAACTGCATCCTGCTTCACATAAAATAATACATGTGTGTGTGTGGTGTGTGTGTATATATATATATATATATATATATATATATATATATATATATATATATATATATATATATATACACACACACAAGAATTGCTCGTTTAAAGTTATAAGATTATATCAGCTCTATTTATCGAAATATAGGCTATAAGCGTTAATAATTTCGTAATGCATGGAATAGAGGATTTTTTTAATTCGCAGCAGGATTGATGAAAAAAACTAATAATAGATAATATCTTAAATATATTGATGTCTTCAATAATGTTGTCAAAAGGTGTGAATGAAGTACGATTTAAGTAAGATTTTATCAGTGCACAGCTAAATATAGCTCTATTATATTTTTATATTAATTTCATTTCCAGAAACATTACAAATTCTTCACAAATTACCTACTTAAATGTCAAGATTAAAAAGAATTTTACTACCCTGAAGTTTATTTTTAAATTCTGACATCAGCTAGTTAGAAGAATAAGTTTAAATTTATTCTTTTTAGTTCACTAAAACTTTTCTTTCTTTCTTTTTTTTTTCTTCTGCTAACTTTATTACACTTGAAATCTTTTAACCGAAGTCACGTGCTTTGTTATTTTCTCTGCTTAGTGATTTATTTCACCGCAATTTATTGGTGGAAACAAGAATCCCTCTTATTTGGTCGAGCTGCTTTCTTATCTTTCCCCCTGTTTTTTTGTTTGCAGGAAGAAGGCCTAACGGACGTCCAAGAAATGATTCGTCTGGAGAAACCGAACGTTGACAAAAGATTAAGAGGTGTCCTTGAGGAATTAGTGGCCGGATGCAAGTAAGATCTGAATTCCAAGACTTGACCAAATAATTTATCTCATAAAGAAGTCGTGCCAGGAGACCTTACTGATTAATTATGTTTGCTATGAATCTAATGGATGTTTGTTGTGTATTGAATATTTTTTTTATCATGAAAATATAAGTTTTTGCCTATTTATTACAAAAATGACTTCTTGGGTAATATTCGTAATTTTTTTCATTTGTTATTATGTATAAAAAAATGGGAAGATGTGAAGATTTATTTCAAGAAAAATATAATATATGAAGGGCTGCAAAAAATTATTATTCTGTGGAAGGATATATATATATAATATAGGATATATATAACAACGTGTCGTACATTTATTATCATACGTTAATATGCATTGTAACTTCGGCAACTTAATTCAAAATTGTTTGTGCTAATATATATATAATTGAATGGAATAGTAACTTCGTTAACTCTTCTAATCAAAAAGGTGTTTAATAATTGAAATAAGAAGGCATTATTTTTAAAATATATCTTTGCTTCAGGCTTTATTTCATACATTGAGTGTGCTCTCTCTTCCATATTTTATCCATATTTGCTGAAAATGATTAAAATTATGTTTCTTATTAAAATAAAACGCTGGTAAATATTGGCTTTCGAAAGAGCATTCGTTTTTAGAAAAACACACCATTTTGGCCATTTGCACCAAAAATAAATGTATCTAATTGATACTAAAAATGCATAATTTCTATCTAACAGTACATTTTAGCTAATAATCTATAAATTTCAAATCGTATTTTATTGCAGATAGTGAAATTTGCAAAATTTTGTTTCCCTGCGCATTAAGCAGACTCAATGAAAAAGAGAAAGATAACTAAGCTTTAAATTATGATTTCATAGTAACAATTTTAGCAAAAAAAAAAAGGTTTTAACTCAAAATCATTTATGAATTTTGCTTATTCGTCTGGCATCATAGTCATATAACAAGCGTAACCCCAAATAACAAACGACTCATTTTTATATGTTTTATACTATGCTGTGCCATCATTTATTTTTCATCCTGCTAAGCTCAAAATTCCAAAATAGGTATAACTGCAGCATATTACATCGTATCAAGTGAGGGTGATTTAATTTCACTGAATATTTTTAAAAGAAAAGTATTTTTGTACGTATATTTATATCTGAATTTTCATATAATGTGAGAAACATACAGTGATAAAACACGACGGTACTTAAGAGATGTCGAAAAATCATGATGACCAAGTAATAGAATCTTAAAAGTTCGGAAAAAAAATGGTTTCAGTCTTGTTTTATACGAATTTCCATGTTTCTTGGCCTGATCGACATTAAATTTGTTGCCAAAGGTCAAACTTTCCGAAGTAATTGTGATATCCACACCAACTAACCAAAGTCGCTTCAAATATCTAGAGATGCAGAACGAATTAATTACTCTTAGTCAATAGTTCATCTAATCAAAGAATAGTGTATAGTATTACTAAACTTCTCCCAGACAGGCATTCATTAAATACAAGTAAAAAGATATAAAATAATAATTAACTACAATTCTTTTTAGAGAGAAATAAACCAATGTATAGTTAAAGAGTATTAAGGCTCATACCCAACTAACTAACTATCAACTAACATGGCCCACCCCCGGCCATGAAAGTTCTGTACTAATTGGACGATTTCAATTTCAAATGAGAGATGGAGGTTATAAAGCAAGTTATCATCAAAGATGCCCTCACTTTACATTCTGAACTCCTTGTTTAAAAGAGAAACCACGCCAAAATATTAGTATAGAAGCCCATTAGTATAAAACTTTTAAGTAAGTATAAAACTTTTAAGCCCATTAGTATAAACCAGCCCTTTTAGGGATGGTTTAGTAGTCAAAGGGTAGAACCAGAAGATCAGATATTCCAAATTTAAGAACAGAAAGTTAAAATAAAATATCCTCTAACCTATTAATGTTCCAATCATATAATTTTTATTTAATATATGTTAGTTAACCATCTGCTAAGGAGGCCTTGAATAAAAATATCCAATTCGAATAATCATTTCAATATATAATACTTTTTAAAAATAAACAGAAAAGTTCTTAAATGCATCATGCAGTACTGAGTAATTTATCAATTTCCCACATGCTATGCTTCTCATCTTGAATTCCAGTTCCATATTCCTGTGAAGATACGGCATTATTACGGTATGAAACCCATCCCGTGTCTCTTTAATGGATTATCTATTTTTCACATAGTTCCAACAAACTGCAAATGTACTTATAGCGTGACGACGTTGTTATGTGTGACCACGTATCTGAAAAACAAAGCAATCCGTAGGTAGTTTCTTTCTTGGCAGAATGATAGAAATGCGTTGGCCACGCACATATTTAATTCGTCTCGTTTTTTCCTTGTGATATATTTTGTGTCACTGTCCAGCTTGTAAATATTGAATAACAAACACTCTGCTGTGATCATTATTTAAATATAACGGACATGTATCAATTGCTAAAAATATTTCAGCATGTTTATAATATTTCTTTTTATTAGGGTGATAAAAAAAACTGATCTGTTACTATTAAGCGCATATTACGTTAAATAGTTTGAAATGAATGAATTTCAATCCTTAATTTATTTATCTCTAAAAAATAATTGGCTAAAATGATAAATAGTAATCTTTCAAATAAAATTATGAGAATTGCACACGCTCAGATGTTTTTAATAGTCTTCATTATTCATTTTAATGTCATAAAAGCGTGCAATGCGTTTCTTCTGATTCGTTATCATAAACGTAACTCGTAATATAAAATTTAAACAAAGTAAAAGCAGAATTGATTTTTTTTTACATTAGAATACAGCTTTTTATATAGCCAACTATAAAACTTCATTGCACGTTTATAAAAAGCGAATTCCAAATAACAATTATTTTATATTACTTGAGACCAAACTCTTATTTATTTTAAAGAGTAGAAAGTTTCAGCTTTTTAAAATGTAATAAAGATTACATGAAGAGTTTTACGATGCAGAGCAGTTGTTAGTTTATGTAAAAACTTTTTTAATTTTTCTAATAGAATCGAGTTAATTTAAAATATATATTTTTATTAACTTTTTAATTTTTTTCTATAATAAAACATACCTTATATATAAAAATATTTTAATATTAATCGGAAAGATAACATTTATATTTATTTTTTTATCTAAATACAAAGAATATTAATTTTTTTTTCAAAACATTTAATAACTGGCAACGCTGATTGCTTCATACTCGTTAATTATCTAAAATTTATCAAGAAATTTCTAGAAACAAACATTTACATTTCTAGAAATTTCTCTTACTAACTAAATAAATCTTTCGTAAATATTTTGAAATTAATCAGTTTCATCTTAGATATGAAGAACATTAATCGAAATGAAAGAAACTACTGCTGATTAATTTTAATTATAAAATAACAACATTTAGAATAAATCATGACATTACCAACAAGAAGGAAAATAGATACTTCTCCATGTTTAATTTGTTTACACAACTAAGGCTCCATGCCCTTTCTTTCTTATCCCCTGTTTCAGACACCATTAATTTTATTACTTCTCATAAAATCTGAAACTTTCTCTATAGTAATAAACTGGTATTGAACATCTAGATCTTTTATTATGAACATTATGGAGATATTAAAAATTAACAAATTGATTGTTTAATCAAATTATGTTTTTAGTAATGTAGTAATGTGTAATTAGTTGTTTAATCAATGTATGTTTTTAGAGCTTACTCTGCTAATATAGAATTGATTGAAAGAAATGAATAAACCACGATATTAGCAATTACAATGACATCTATGGCTTTTTCTTGTTTGAACTATGGATCTTTGGATTGTTCTGAGGCTGTTATTTTAATCTACTGTTATAGAACGTATTATAATAATAATTATTTATTTAAAAAAATCAGACAGTGTGTATACTCTAAATATAATCTAACAAATTGAATAATGTAAATTGACATTGGTACAAAAACAGAACCAAGATAATTATGAAGCATTTGTAAAAATCAACAAATGCACACAGGAAATCACTGATAAAATAACAGTAATAGCTTTATCAATAATGTTCAACGTCTGTCAGTTTACAAGCTTTCTCTTGAATCAAAATTCTAGAGAAATTAACATATTTGAGCTCCTCTGAATATAAACTCTGAATAGAACTTTCGTCTCGTTATAACTTTTCACCAAAGCATGACGTTCATGGAATTCTCCAGAAGACTAACCAGATCTTGGTCCCTATGAGAGAAAGAGCTGTAATTCTTTCATTTTTTAGAATCTTCATTACTGTAGCCAAAATTTTCAAATGTTCTCTAAAGACGAAGCTCGTCATTTTGACATCCGTTAAGATTCTATGTAAATTTCTTTTCCCTATAATAAATCCATTATTATAGATTCGTTATGATATTGCTTTTCGATTAATATCCTTTTGATTTAAATAAGGAATAAAATATTTGATGGTTATTTCAACTGTTTTACATATGCAAATTAATAAAAAAAATATTCAAATTTATAATACATTTGTCATGAATCATCTCAAATGTTCACAATTAATTCCTTCCTTCACTTGGGCCATATTTCTCATATCTTGGTTCTAAATTCAATTTTTTTTAATTGCAGTCGTTTTCTGAGTATCGTAAAGGGAGCTGGAGGTAGTGCCTCAACGAAGACAAAACTGGACAAGGAAAGAACTAAACTTCTTCAGAGAGAGCTGGCAAGTAAACACTTCCAACTCGCATTTTTTTATTCATTAAAACAATATAAATACGTTTAAGAATTTTGTTATAAATATGCTGAAAAATAGGAAAAATTAGGTTCTAACATTTAATAAGTCAAGATGGGTTTTTTTTAATCACGTGCGAACATGATGTTGTTTTCATTTGGGGGTTTTGAAGCTTCAAAAAGCATAGGGCAGAAAATGAAAGGTATAGTTTATAAGAAGTTATTGTTGCAAGATGCACAACGAAGAAAACGAGAATCAACGCGAAAAGGTGAGGGGAGGTATCGAAAAGTAGAATATTATTATATAATTTTTTTTTAATTTTTATTTTCAATTTTTGTTTTGGAGCTCGAATGATTTTGAGATGGGAAAAAAAACCCAACTATTTTCTAAAAGTTAACGCTTACGGAATGCAATAAGAACGTGACCATTTCAAACCAGTTTAAACCGGATTTTCACACACACACACAAAAAAAAAATCTGGCATCGAGAAAAAGGTTTGGGGCTTGAACGATTTTGAGTTTGAAAAAAAACTAAATATAGACACATACACAATCTGATAGTTGCGGGATTGTTTCAAACCGGTTTAAACTGGTTTAAAAAATAATGTTCTCACATGATAACTTAAAATTTGTGATTGAAGATTTCAATTATATATATATATCGTGGTTTTAATTTTTGCATATGTATAGAGTCGTTGTATTATATCTTCATTAAATTCCAAATTATACAAAGGCAGGAACATATTTCATTGGATTTTTTTTTTTTTGCGATGTTTGGTTGTTGTACTGTTTTATACATCTATCAAATCTCGGTTATAAAATATTTAAAAAAAAACTGTATATTTATATTTAATTATAAAGAAACTTAATCTTTGTTTAATACATTTATAATTATAATATTTTAAATGCTTGTGAAATGCAGAAAAATTATAGAAATCAGTAGAACTGTACTTCGAGTTCCCGTTAGCCACAAAATGAGTTAATTGTCAGAAATATTGATGGTAGTACAAATTGATACATATTCTCAACAGACAACAAAACTCTTTAACCTTCTTGTATAAGTTATAGAGTTCTTGTATATCCTGAAGTTAATCTGGTTATCGAAGAAATAATGATTTGTACGAATATAATCTTTGGCCCCATCCATTGGGTTAATAATATGTACAGTATTTCTTTCTTGTTTCTTATGAATAGAGAGATTACTTATCCATCCGCAGGCAGCATGTTCTTAACTAAGTCAATAGCAGAAGTTGGGAAATATTTCCATGCTGCAAGTTATGTAACTGTAGACACCATCGATTAATAATAAATAATGTGGTAGTGCTCTTATCATTATCTATATATATAACATATAATAGTTAATATTCCTAAATACATTCTTGAAGAATAATAAACTGGGGAAAAAATGTTGTTAGATTCCAATTTTTTGAAACTCTAGCATTTGTATAGAATTTTATAGTAGAGTTCGTATACAGTTTTATAGTACAGCTTTGGAGTGAAATAGCTTTTAAATCGCTTCAGATAGTACTACAAACATTTTTATTGAAAAGAACATAAAAAAAGGAATTTAATGGATACTGTTTTGTAAGGAAGAAAAACTTTCAAAAGTAACAAAATAGTATAACTAGTTAAAAATAAAAGAGAAAAAAAGAAAGCTTTTCTTTGAAATCATTTTGAACAAGACCAAACTTTTCGGCTTTTCTTATCAGCCTTTTATCATAGTTTTAAAAGACTCTGTTAAAGTGGTCTGTTTTTTCTTCACTGAAGTAATGTTTCCGTAATCAACAATTCGATTTTGAGATTTTGTTGAATTTCCTTATTTCAGAATTGCCCAATTCCGAAAAAAACATTTTTGAAATTCTGTCCGTTTGTTTATGAATACCATACCTATAAAACGATTTTATTTAAAGGGATAAAATTTTGATAGGTGGTAATAAAACCAATTTTGTAAATACTTATAAAATTTTGAGCGAAAACCACTTCCAGAAAATTTTTCTGTCCGATCGCATTTGAATTCTATAACTACAAATCGCAAAGAGGTAGATGAATATAATATGGTATACAATTTTAGCATCTAAATTGCAGATTTGCTTCAAACTGTGAGGACAACCGTCAGTGAATTGATTACTTTTCGGTTTGAAATCACATGCATGTAAACGTGATATCTCAAAACTATTCCAAGCTAGATATATGAGATTTGGTATATGATCCTTTAACTAATGTTATAGTTTAATTGTTTGATCAGAAAAATGACGTACAGATTACATATGTAATTGTCTTTCTTTAATATATAACGAAGCACAAGACCATCATGTGGGGTACTCTGATGATAAAATCTGAGTATTGTTAGAGTTCTTTCCCTTGCCGAAATTCCACAATTTCTGCGTGGAGGGGAAAGGAGAAAGAACTCCTTTATCAGCGATTATGCGAGAAAGCTTCGAAGAGTTCAATTCCGTTGGTTTTTAATTTTGAAAATCCATTTCGCGGATAAAGCGTTCATTTTCACCATAAAAATAACAATTTTTAATAAGAAAAATGTGACCTTCCATTGGATGTCACATTGCAACGGTTTAAGAAATGCTAGGCTATTTATTTTAATACCTTTTCTCAATATAATGTGTATCTAGCAGCATCTAGCGAGGCTTTAAAAAATTATTTCAGTTCGGAACTGTATTGAATTGAAATTCAATTTGCGCTTCTTAACTAAATAGCTATATTTTCACCTCTTTTTAATCTAAGCAAATATCAATTCTCATTGTTATTACGTGCAGAAGTAGCAAAGTAACAAAATTTGCCCTCAGAGCAAAATAATGTGTATTGTTCTGAAGTCAGTCCGAGTAATGTAGATAGCTTCAAGCATCAATGGACACACACTTGAAAGATAAACTTTGTTCATACGAATTATGTGAAATAAATTTTCTTTTATTATCAGAAAAGTTCAATTCCTATTTGGTCTGATTGTTATTGATTTTTCCGAGAGAATATAGTGGAAAAGTAGAAACACGAACTATTATACATTTCTGGAAATGTTTTGGTTATGCTAGTGGGGTCATAAATTTTTTTTAAAATACAAATTTTATAAGATAGTCTTTACTAGAAATAATTTTTGCATCGGCGGCAAGGCTGCTCTAAACCACTGCTTGCATATACGACAAACCCTTTCACTCTACTAATTTCAATATTTTACAGCTATCTACTTATATATTATAAAAATAAAAGGCTATTGATCAAAATCATCGTTATTATAAGTATTCTGAGTGAATATAATTATAACACTATTATACAGTATTGTTGCATATCATTGAAAATTAATGGCTCACGCCATTTTCCTTCCATTATATAAATTTATATTATAATTATTTTTCTAATATCTAACTTTCTAGTCAAGTCGATTGTACCTAATTGATTATGAAAAAATAACTATAAAATTAGAAAATATAAATGTAATACTGAGCGGTCACAATGTCTCTTTAAATTTTCTAGATATTTTTAAAAACAAATTAATTAATCATTAGTTGCCCAGTGCTTGATTTATTGCCATATTTTCTATTACTAAGTGACATCATGAAAGATAACTCTATCATCAGTTATTTTGCTTCATATCAAAAATGTTCATCCTTATCTATGTATACGATACAACAACAGTTCAAATCTATAGACTTATGGAACATAAATTACCGGAGATATACGCTCGGTAATACTCATTATGATGTTTATTTTTTAAAGAATGATTATTTTTTAAAACTTTGGTTAACTGTGCTATCAATATTAAAGAACAAAATCACGAATGTAATGTAGTCACAAATTTTGTAGATTAAAAACAAGACATAAATGCATTCAAACGAACTGTTTTTCTAGTGATATTTAGATAATGTAAAATGTTTTTTCATTGCGCATATTATAAATACAATGCAGAATCATTTTATTGACGGTTTTTGTTTATTCCAAGCAAAATTTTATTTGCTGTCAGCAAATCCGATGCCAAAATATACATGAAAAGGGGAAATAAGTCCGAAACCCCATTACATAACCAACGTTAATCTTTTCTTTGATGTTGTTTACAGGATCACATTGGCACCATTGCTCGCACGATGAAGCCCCTGGTGACGAAGAACACCATCAAAGAAAAACTCAGGACTGCTCAAGGATTCCTGAAGAAAATCCGAGACCTCACGGAAGACGTAAGTACCTTACCGCAGCTGCAACATCCGATAAATACAGTATTAAAAGAACAAAAGCCCCTCAGCGAATTATTCAATTTCTCCTCTTCTAGCCGCAGCACGTTCTGCCGGACGTCTTCGTCTGGATGATTAGCGGGGGAAAAAGAGTTGCCTACCAGCGACTGAGCGCCAGGGAGCTCATGTTCTCTATTGTGGAAGAAGAGAGCGGGAAAAACTGTGGAAAAGTGCAGACGCTCTTTCTGAAGGTAGAGGTCGCCTTTTGTTATTTTGTGTAATCCGATGATGCCTTAATATTCTGTTGTGTCTCCGTTTGGGTTTTTTTTTTTGTATGAGAATATATAAGAAGAATTAGAATCGCTTGAGTGAATTTATTTTGTTTATTATGAAAATATAAACAAATGAATACATGCAAGTAGGATTTATGGAAATGGCAAAAAAAAAAAAAAAAATCGTTTGGTTATCTTGAAAATTCTAGAATTATATTGCAAATACTTATAACAATGTTATTTGCATTTTGAAACGGTGTCAGAGCTTTCTTTTTTATTTCTTGACAAACAGAAATTCTCCTCTCAGTAATTAAATTCTTTAATATTTCTTCTCCCATTTTCTTTTACTGTTGAATGACTTCATTAATGAATCAAAGCAAAAAATGTACCAGGTTTTATATTTTTTCTCTCTTTTATTGTTGAATAATTCCATTAATCAATCAAGGAAAAAAAATGTACGAGTTTTCTTGGTTCTACTCTCTTTCTCTTTCGTTAATCAGTCCAAGCAAAAAGAAAAAAAAAGCATCAGGCTTTCTATTTTTTTTCTCTTTTCTCTTTCTGTTGAATGATTTCATTAATCAATCAAATAAAAAAGATGCACCAGGTTTCATAGTTCTTCTCTCTTTTCCTTTTACTGTTGAATGACTTCATTAATCATTCAAAGCAAAATATGTACCAGGTTTCATAGTTCCTCTTTCTTTTCCTTTTATTGTTGAATAACTTCATTAATCAATAAAATAAAAAAATGTACCAAGTTTGATAGTTCCTCTTTCTTTTCCTTTCACTGTTGAATGACTTTATTAATCATTCAAAGCAAAATATGTACCAGGTTTGATAGTTCCGCTTTCTTTTCCTTTTACTGTTGAATGATTTCATTAATCATTTAAAGCAAAATATGTGCCAGGTTTCATAGTTCTTCTCTCTTTTCCTTTTACTGTTGAATGATTTCATTAATCAATCAAATAAAAAAAGGCACCAGATTTCATAGTTCTTTTCTCTTTTCCTTTTACTGCTGAATGACTTCATTAACCATTCAAAGCAAAATATGTACCAGGTTTCATAGTTCTTTTCTCTTTTCCTTTTACTGTTGAATGACTTCATTAATCATTCAAAGCAAAATATGTACCAGGTTTCATAGTTCCTCTTTCTTTTCTTTTATTGTTGAATGATTTCATTAATCAATCAAATAAAAAAATGCACCAGGTTTCATAGTTCTTTTCTCTTTTCCTTTTACTGCTGAATGACTTCATTAACCATTCAAAGCAAAATATGCACCAGGTTTGATAGTTCCTCTTTCTTTTCCTTTTACTGTTGAATGACTTCATTAATCATTCAAAACAAAATATGTACCAGGTTTCATAGTTCTTTTCTCTTTTCCTTTTACTGCTGAATGACTTCATTAACCATTCAAAGCAAAATATGTACCAGGTTTCATAGTTCCTCTTTCTTTTCCTTTTATTGTTGAATAACTTCATTAATCAATAAAATAAAAAAAAATGTACCAGGTTTGATAGTTCCTCTTTCTTTTCCTTTCATTGTTGAATGATTTCATTAATCAATCAAATAAAAAAAGGCACCAGGTTTCATAGTTCTTTTCTCTTTTCCTTTTACTGCTGAATGACTTCATTAACCATTCAAAGCAAAATATGTACCAGGTTTCATAGTTCTTTTCTCTTTTCCTTTTACTGCTGAATGACTTCATTAACCATTCAAAGCAAAATATGTACCAGGTTTCATAGTTCTTTTCTCTTTTCCTTTTACTGTTGAATGACTTCATTAATCATTCAAAGCAAAATATGTACCAGGTTTCATAGTTCCTCTTTCTTTTCTTTTATTGTTGAATGATTTCATTAATCAATCAAATAAAAAAATGCACCAGGTTTCATAGTTCTTTTCTCTTTTCCTTTTACTGCTGAATGACTTCATTAACCATTCAAAGCAAAATATGCACCAGGTTTGATAGTTCCTCTTTCTTTTCCTTTTACTGTTGAATGACTTCATTAATCATTCAAAGCAAAATATGTACCAGGTTTCATAGTTCTTTTCTCTTTTCCTTTTACTGCTGAATGACTTCATTAACCATTCAAAGCAAAATATGTACCAGGTTTCATAGTTCCTCTTTCTTTTCCTTTTATTGTTGAATAACTTCATTAATCAATAAAATAAAAAAAAATGTACCAGGTTTGATAGTTCCTCTTTCTTTTCCTTTCATTGTTGAATGATTTCATTAATCATTCAAAGCAAAACAATACACTAGGTTTTATAGCGGCAGAATGCTCTCATTTTCTAAAAGAATATAATCATTTGCCTGATTCTATCGAATGCTGTTTGTTGAACAATTGCTATTGCACAATTTTAACAAATGTAATTTTTTTTCAATAGGTTTTCGAGACATTTTCAGATTGTTGAAATGGTCTGGATTTTTATGGAATTTCATAAATAACTACTTTTACATTTTGTGCGAAAACTTATGTTACATTGATAATAATTTATTAATTCTTTTATAAATACATCCTGCAGAACCACATCTTTAATTGTCATGGAAAAATAGCTCTAGAAACTAAATAAATAAAGTTTTACACAACTGCAATCGGTTGCAATTATTTGTGATATTTTATAAGTAACTCTTTGTGTAATAAGTTCTAGAATTAAGACACTAAATTTTCCCTAATAGATTTCGAAAATTAAGGCCAACTTTTTTGTAATAATTGTGGTGCACTAAGCTTTGCAGACTCTTTCCTTGTAATTTTTTAGATTCCGGAAAAATTATTTACATCATTTAATAAATATTATCTTAATATTTCAACACACTTTTGTTTCTTTTTGCTATTGCTTAAATTTTCTTTTTCATAAACATCAATAAATATACAGGTTTTTCAACTAAGGACAAATTTCATACCATCCGCATTTGTTCTAAATTTAAAGAAATGAGATTTATTCAAAGTATTTTTTAATGGAATGGATTATGCTTATTCGTGAAATTAGGCGTATATTAAAAATCTTGCAAATAATTTTAATCATCATGACATAGCATTTTTATTTATACATTCAAAGGCTTCACTCCATGCTCACTTTCGCTGTCCAACCCCGGGGTTGTCTGGTAATGTATGCGAACTTATAACTGAAAAACGAATGCGAACTCATAACTGGAAACTTGCTAACTGGAACTCATACACTCATGTGTATGAATTCCAGTTAGTAAGTTTTCAAACTCCACTGGACTTTCATTCAATTCTGGAAGCTAAATCTTTCCATGATGAGAACATGGCTTTTCCGATCGGCCTACTTCCGAGCCAAAACTCAAAGCCCTGCAATGGGAACATTCTTTGCTTATACCTCCATATATCCAAATTTTGAATCAATTTTGCCACCAACTTAGCAGCTTAACGATCAGCTTTTCTTTTCTATTGCCAAATTCTTGCTCGTTCTTTCTTCATTCATTCATTTTTTCTTCATCTGATATCGTTGGATGCTCCATTACTATTCAAGGGTTAACACGTGTATTGCTTAGATATTCAAACCGGAAAGTTATTCATTAGTATTGCCATAAACGATGTGTTTAAAAGTAAAATTAACAAATAATATTTTTTTTTTCACTCATTTGATGTTAATTAAAGCTTTACTTTTTATTCTTTTTCATCACTATTTCAGCGTCAAGTGCATTATAAATATTATGATAAAATAATAATTTTCATTAAATATTTCGAAAATACTGTTAACAAACCTCAAATATCATGAATTAGGTGATTCATTATCCACCAATCAGAAAACAAATAAAACAAAATGCTTACATAAAAAAATTATATAATATATAAATAAGAAACTTGATGAACTGAACACCATTAACATAGCACTGATGAAGCGATTTTAAACTTTATCATATACTTATTCATATATTATAAGCACATATGGATGCATATCAATACTATTTCAAATTTATCCCATATTCAAGCAAACGATCGCTTACATATGCAGCTAAATGCTCTACTTTCAAAAATAAATGTGACTCAAAAGTACAGTCAAGTGTAACAAAATGAAAGTATTCCACTGTCATCATGCATTAATTCACACAGCTAAAAGTTTCTGCAAAACTTTTGGAGAGGAAAACTCTAATAACGACTGAGTGGCCGAGGATGACACATTCTCGGATGCTTCAGAGAAGTTTAAAGCCTGTCCCTGATTATCGATTCTCGCTGGGAACGGAAAGTGCTATTAATTTTCCACTCGGTGTATTTTGTGCTTTAGGGAAACAGCTGCTGCCAGAAAATCCGCAAGTTATAAACATATTATGTTCTAGTTAAAGAATTTCTTAGCAAGAAAGGGGTGGCGATAGAATAGATAATAGGGGAAAGTATGTATTTAGGGGCTCTGAACTAATAAATCAGATGGTGGTAGGATTTTTTCCCTTTGATCTATATTCTTTTAATTCTTGAGTTATTCAATAATTTTTCCTCTCGTATATAAATCGACATATTAAAGAAAATTTATATTTATTATCTCTATTAATAACATAGATGAATGTGTGTATGTGTTGTTGGTTCTTTACAGGATAGACTGTTTTATTTAGAGCTATCAAATTTAACACAAATATGTTTTGGACGATGGAAAGGGTACTTCAGAATAATTTTTTGTGGGGGAGGGATTTCATTTAATATGTAAGCAAAAATCCGATGTTTCTTCCTCATAAACTACAAAAATATTGCAGTTCAAAAAATTAAAATTTCATTACATGTTTGGATTTTTACACCATCTAAAAAAATCCAAAACGTTGTCTTTTTATTTGTATCAGTTTTTTTTTGCCAAACATTTTTTTTTATTTTTAATTAATTTTAAATATTTATGCATATTTTGTGGTAAAAATATATTTCATTACTGAAGTGAAGTACAATTTAAAACATTTTCATTGGCTTTTTTTTCTATCATTTCACCTTTACTTTTTTCCCATTGTTGATGATCAAGATATGAAAATATGGCTTTTTTTTTCATTTCGAGTATGTTTCGCTATAAGACATGTTATAAAATAATCGAAATTTTATTTCGCTTAAGTTTTAATTTAAAACTGTGAGATAGTAAACATTTTTTTTAATCCAATCCTTTTTAAACACATCTACGATATAATTGGATATTGACAGAAAATTAAAGAAGTATATATAACAGGAAAAATAGCGTTGCAAGGCATCTTAAATACAGGGTGTTTATAAAGTCCCGGACCCATTTTGATGTTTAATAACTCATAAAATAATAAAGATAGATTTAAATTAAAAATATAAATGGTTAAATAGACTCAAAAAGTTTCATGACCCTTGTCAATGAACTTCCACGTGTGCCCCCTTCGTCGCACGGAGAATATCAAGTCGATAGTCAATCTCACGCCAGGTAGCGACAAGCATGTCGGCATCCACAGAGTCATTTGCGCACTTTATGGCGATTAACAATGCCAGAAACATGAAAGGATGCTTCATCGGAGAACATTATGCTCTTCAGAAAATCAGCAGCATCTTCTATCCTCCTTAGCATATCTGTTGCAAAGGCCATCCTCCTAGGTCTATCGTTCGGTTCCAAAACTTGAACAATTTGAACTTTGTATGCATGCAGTCTTAATTTTTTCTTAATAACCTTGTACACCGTCGAAATTGGCATATCCAATTCTGTTGCCGCTGATCTCACAGATATTCTAGGATTGTGTAAAAATGTCTCTCTGACACGCTCAACATCAAAATCACTTGTGCAAGGACGTCTGGAACGTTTCTTATCTTCGATACTTCCAATTTCTAGAAAATTCTTTTTCCACCGCAAGGTGCTGTTTTTGGATGGAGGATCTTTTTGGTAAATTCTTCTGAAATTTCTCTGTGCTTGCACTATTGATTTCATTTCAATGAACCACCATAAAATCTGTGCTTTCTCTTGTGGTGTATGCATTCTCCTTAATATTCGCTCGAATAAAACATCACATACAAAAGTACTACATAGAACAAACACATCAAAAGTAAACATAACATTGCAATAGTTGACAAAAACAAAAGAGAGAAAAATGCAATTAATAAGCAGACAATATTTAGAAAAGTACAGATATTTAGACTGGAAAATGAAATTATCTGAAATTAACCACACGCGCAGACGATATTTACAAAAGTAAAAATATTCAAACCTGAAAAGGAAAATATATGAGTTATTCCATCAATAAATGTCATAAGTGTGTTTATATCTTTATTATTTTATGAGTTATTAAACATCAAAATGGGTCCGGGACTTTATAAACACCCTGTATTATAAATTATTTGTATATCAAAATTTGAAATCTAAAAATATTTTGCTGAAAAAGCCATTTAAGATCAAGTTACACAAAAAAATTTAATTGAATTTTTCAATGGGCATTCATCCCAACGAAACAACTTGTCTCCGAAGGCTGCTAGTGTTACATAAGATTCAATAATCTTGTCTCAAAATATCTCTTCAATTATTCTCCTTTTAGAAATTTATGCATCATGACTTCCATTAGATGTACATTGAATATGTAGTCATTAATTCATAACTATTTTTTTCTTTGATAGCAGAAATACGTTGTAAATTTCTTAATGAGGTTATACATCATTGAAATGACTATTCAATTCGAAACTTAAGGAGGCATCCAAGGAGAGCTCTAGTTAATTATATTCTTAAAATTTACTCGTTCATACGCACAATTATGTATACATAAAATTTTCCGTAATTCGTCTTTTATTCCTGAATAAAAATTATTCCACTAGAAATAATATCTATTAGAACCACTTTATTTGTAAGACAATACAAGGTTCATGTCGAAAGTCTATACGTTTTTTCAAGCTTGAAGATATAACCATAATAATTCTCCAAGATCTTAAAACTCATTAATTATGAGTGTCAGAACTTTCAGTTTATATTAGAAGACATTCACATTGCAATAATATCAAAATTAAATGAATATTAATCAAATTAAGGAATTTATAATATAAAATTAACGAATGAAGGTCACCAATATTGTTAAATATAAGCTTTTAATATACTATAGAACCTCAAAGTAATCAATTTTAGGATTTCGGAAAATGTGTGAATAAAATAATAATTCTCATCTTATATTTTTATCAATAAATCATTAATTTATTTTATATTAAAACGATTATGTGGTTTCTTCTTAAATCGTTTTCACTTCTAAATTTTATTCCATTCTAAATTAGGATATTAGAAATATGAAAAGATATTTCGTTATCTTTTATGCCTATTTTTCAGAACTGTCTTTTTAAAATGTGCGACATTCTTTTACATCACAGTCACAGGTTTATTTAATCCAAATTTTAATCTAGACCACTGAGTTTTAAACAATATCCATGATGTTTATTCGCGATTTTGTACATAGGAATATACTGAAATTTTCTGATATTTTCTTTTTCGTATATTCCAGCTGCCAGGTAAGAAAGGCGACGGGCCAGGAGGGTGGACCATACAGGCAAAACTTCAAGTCTATCTGTGGTTGGGACTCACCAAGCACAAAAAGCATTTCCTGAAAGGCCTACCGAAAGGCTACGATAGCTCCGTAGAAATCAGAAATGCAGAAAAACTCCAGTCTGCACCGCCATCTTTTATACGATATTCAGGTACGAATATTTCTTCATTTGGAGATTGAAAAGAAAACGTTTTATAACTTATGTTGAATATTGAACAATAAAACTAACTTACCTTTGTAAGATAGTTTTATAGCTGACTTATAATATATATAGCTGATAGATATATACTGACTTATTATATATAGCTGACTGAGAAGATGTGAAAGAAATTAAGAAATAAACTTTAATCTGAAAGTTTAATAATCAAAAGTGAAAATAGGCTTGACCATCACTATGGATACTCGCTATGACTTATCTACTGGAAATAGATGACTTCCAAATCTATAAATTTCTCAAAAAATGTTTTGCATTATCTTGAAACTGAAAAAAAATCTCTTTAATTATATTGATTTCATTTTTATACAGGTTTTTTCTTTACTTTTAATAAATTTTTCAAGTTTAATTTACAATGTTAAGATGCCTTTAATGTTAGGTTTGGTTTGAAAAAAAAATTGTTAAGAGTAATGTTCACTTCAGATGCTTTTTTAATATTATAAAATTTAAACTTATCCATCAAAATATCCAATTGCGTGCGTTTGCTAATTTTAAAATTAAGATAAAAATTACGTTTTTTATCATTAATTCCGAAACAGAATTTTCACTTCCGCTTATATTTCATAATATATACACTTTTAATATGTGCTCACAGTAATTTGTTGCAGAATGATTCAGTTAAAATTTTATCGTATCAAATAACCTGAAATTTTCAAAAATGCATTCTATATTAATCGTTTAATAACCTGAAAACATAAACAATCTTTGCAAGCAAGCTAGTCGCCAGAGGCGGATAGTATTCCAGAACTTACTTCTTTTTTACACGTTCAGGACTTTTATATAAAATTTCATATATTTATTGAATTTTAAGTAGCCTTCCATACTTCTAAAATTTTAAATAGTACATAGGTTTTCATTTTAAATGGCATATTAAGGATAAGTAATACTTTTGTTTATATTTTCTAAGGAGAAAAGTTACTTTTTATATTAAAATAATTTCAAAATTGAATCTGATATGATTATATATATATATATGTGCACATTTCGTATCTCATTTTTTTTCTCAGAAAAACAAGTGTTCGAGCTTCGATGTCACATGTATCAAGCAAGATCTCTCATTGGTTCCGATGCCTCGGGGCTCTCGGATCCTTTTGCGAGAGTTCTGTTTTCTGATCAAAGTCAGACGACCCAGGTAAAGAATGAGAACATTAAATGTATTTCCTTTTACTCATTATTTATTCCATCAAAGAGCAACAATTGACTTTTCAAGTAAAATGGGGTGATTTTTCTTCCGGTTTCTTTCCTTTCTTTTTAGTTCAATAGAATCAGTGTCTATCCTTTTGAATTATACCCAAAATTTTAAAAAAAAATTCTCTCAAACGTCTTTATTAAAATAAATCTGTCCCCAGCTCTAACTAGGACGAAAAGTCTAAATTCAAAGCTACCTGAGAAGCATTTAAATATTATATTTCTGGATATCAAGTACGGAAAAAACATATTCTATAAAATCACACTGAGAGATAAAGATACGAAACAATCCGACCATAGGTAGTTAAAATAAGATACCTAAAATCATACAAATAACAGAAACATAGTCTAAAAGAACTAGCTTTAGAGTTGTTTTGAAAGTTCATATATTCTGTTAAAACTCCCAGGGAAAAAGAGAAGCTTTCAAGATAATTGTGTTATTGCTATTTGTGTGTGTGTGTGTGTGTGTGTGTGTGTGTGTGTGTGTGTGTGTGTGTGTGTGTGTGTGTGTGTGTGTGTGTGTGTGTGTGTGTGTGTGTGTGTGTGTGTGTGTGTGTGTTATTTTTGCAATTGTTTGGTTTGAAATTTGAATATTATATTTGAAAACTTATACCAAACACTTTTAAAAAGGGTAGTTTTTACTACACTCATGTCCAAAATTAAGGCCACAAGCATAAAATATCCGAAAAATGAAAAACTATTCACTGTGTTGCAACGAAATTTCGCACAGAGGTACACTACAATGGAAGAAAGAACATATACACATAACAACATGGAAAAGATTTTAATTGGGAATTAAGAAACATGATATATTAAAAAGTGTTACATTATGAATCAGAGATAAAGCATTTATCTCGGGAAAAGCCTGTCTAATATGGAATGTGACCACAGTGCACTGCTATACAGGCTTCACAACGAGCTTTCATACTGTTTATGAGGGTGTCAATAAATGCTTGGAGCAACAAAGCCCATTCTTCCAAAAGCGCGGCTTTTAACTCTTGGAGGGTATTAGGAGGGGGGTTACGCTGTGCAATGGCTCTTCCGAGACCATCCCAAACATGTTCAATAGGATTGTGATCCGGAGACCTCGATTGACAGTCCATACGTCGAATATCCTCTTGCTCAAGAAAATCATCAACGATCTGGGCTCTGTGTGGAAGCGAGTTTTCATCCATAAACATGAAGTCTGAGCCAAAAGGACCCTGTAACGACCTCACATAGGCTTCAAGGATCTCATCCCTATAGCGATGAGAATTGACAACACCCGCATCGAAGACGTGCAGTGGTGTACGACTGCCTAACATTATGCCACCCCAGACAAGGATTCCTCTGCCACCAAATCTGTCGATTTCTTTTACGTAGGAGGGATGATAACGAGCTCCTCGCTCTCACCAGATGAAGATTCGACGAGAGTCACTCTATGTGATAAATCTCAACTCATCACTGAAAAGAAAACGCACCCATTCTTGCTGTGCCCAAGACTGATGTGTTAGGCACCACAACAGCCGGGCTTTTCTGTTGGATGCAGTCAAAGAGACACACTCAACTGGTCGCCGGGCATAAAGAGCCCTCTCTGCTAGACGCCTGTATACTTTTTGTCTGGAAATTCTTATTCCAGAAGCAGCAGCAAGGTCACGAGCAAGTTGAGGAGCCATTGTCAGCCTATGCCGTCGTGCGCTTAATGCTAAATAGCGATCCTGTGCATGCGTCGTTGCTCTGTGATGGCCTTGGCCGGCCTTCCTGGTTACAGTACCAGTTGTTTGGAATTGATTCCACAAGCTGGATACCACTTTTGGTGCCACTTATAACCATCGAGCCACCTCCGCTTCACACTGCCCAGCTTCAAGCCTGCCAACTGTTCTCCATCTCAAGTCACCGTCTAAACGATTATGAGAACTCATTCTCACTGGAAACAGGTTAATTTTTTGTTTTTTTGTTTTAATGCAATATTCGCAAAATTGCAGGCAGAAATCTCAGCGGCCTTAACGGTCTAATTTCAGTAGTTCCCCAAAAACTAATGCTAAACAACATTTTTTTCCCGCCACAAAGGTTAATATCTTGTTAGTGGTCCTTCACAATATATAAAATATAATTTGTTTAAATCTTACTGGTAGCCATTTAGAATTACTTTGAAAAACATTGTTGTGACCTTAATTTTGGACATGAGTGTATTTCAGCATATATTCACATATTTTCTTCAAGAATGGCTCAATCATAACATGTGAGACTGTGTTTGGACGTGAGAAATATTATAAAACTAATAGTTAATTTGAGCTTTTTAAAAATGACGAAAGTCTTATTAAATAGTTGATAAGAATTTTCGCTTATAAGGAATGAATTCCTTATAAATAAATTATCATTAAATGCGGCCTCTAACGAGCTAATAAGGGGATGTTTGTTTGTAAATATTTTCTTACAAAATTTCATAGCATATTTTTTACACAAGTATCTTTTAAACATATATTTTTAAACATTTTATGTCTATTTATAACTTATTTGAACTAAATATTCAAAGGGCTTTTCGATGATGAATTTTTTAAGGAAATTTCATGTATTTTATGCATCTCAAATTGAATACAGATCGAGAGCTCTGGTAAATAAAAAGTTTTTAACAGTTAGTACGTTTTAACAGAACGTCGTTAAAACAGTTTCCCACGACGAAACCGTTTTAATGAAGTTTCATGCATTTTATCGGGTTTTATCTTTTATCCGATTCTTTTAAGCCAACCTATTGTTTTTTTCTTAATTTTTTTGCTTTGAAATATAGATTAAAAGTTGTCTCGTAAAAATACAATTAGAACAAACATTCAGAAGTGAATCTAGAAGAATAAATTCGAGCCAAATCTTCCTACTAAATAAAAAATTAGATGTTTTTAATGCTTCATACGAAAAGAAATGATAAAAAAAAATCATCAAATAGACTCTCGCATCTATACACGCAAGATTTATTACGTTAGACACACGCTGAGCCATCAGCTTGATTATAAGCAGAGATATAGACGACCCACCAGTCATTTAGGTCCCTAACAGGTTCTTTTCATCCTGACAGGTAATAGATGAAACGCTGAGTCCAACTTGGGATGAAATGCTTCTTTTTAACGATGTCGTCGTCTACGGCAACAAGGAGGACATCAAAGAAGATCCCCCGGTGATCGTTGTCGAGATTTTCGACCAGGACAAAGTGGTAAGACCATCTACCTACTCTCAACCACGCCTGTATTCTGCTGGTTTGCTTTTTTTTAGGAGAAATAAATATTTTATTCACTATTTTGAAAATAAGGTGTAAAAAAGATTTTGTCTAGCATGTCCCATCTCAAGCATTGAAAAATTTTCTGATCATTCCCACTTTTTTTCTGGGGGGGGGGACTAGACTTTGTAAAATTAAATGATTTCTACTGTGTTATTCAGGTATCTCTAAAAGTGATCGATATGTAAATGCAGAGCTGAGCATAACATGATTTTTTTCTATTAATTTACCTTCTCTTGCAATTGTTTAAGAAATAATATTCCATGTCTCCTATGAAAATAAGAAAAATAATTTTGTGATTTTGGTATTAAAATTGTAATTCCGCGTCAAGCAATCGCGTTGGTTACAAAAAATTGGATAACATAGAAAAATTCAGTCAGACAGTAAAATGAATATATAATAGAAAATCTATAGTAATTAAATGTATGAAAGCATTCAGTTTTTCAGAAACATCACATTTTAATAAAAGATTCCGCATAAATATATCACATTTGATTAGACATATTTTCTATGAAGAAGAAGAAGAAATATTTTCATTCAATATAATTGTCATTTTTATAATATATGAATCATTATTTTCTTTTCCAGGGTAAATCTGAATTCATCGGTCGGACTATAGCCAGACCGCATGTCAAATTTTCAGATGAGCCTTACTGCAAACCCGAATTTCCCCCTCAGTTGGAATGGTACGACATTTACAGAGGGTCTGAACAAGCTGGCGAACTGCTCGCTACGTTTGAGCTTCTTCAGGTAAGGAATATAATTTGTATTCATTAAATATAAATTTCAATCACATTAGTTAAATTTAAACTCTTGTGATTTACTATCTGATAGGAAAGTCCTTATGATCTAAATTCTGTGATTGACCAGATATTTTTTTAATGCAAACGTTTTTGTCACAAAACTTTTATAATTTTTAGTACCTAGGAGAATGGGTCTCACTCGGCATTTTTTTGTAAAACCGTAAATAAAATCCTATCCTGTGGCTCATCTAATTGAATCTTATCTAATGAAATCTAAGTGAGACCGCATGAGAAAAATGCATGGAACTCCGAACCTCTAACAACTGCTCCGTTTTTGATACACTGTTGCAGGTCATGTATAGCCACAAACCAATATCTAATTACAAAAAATGGGTGGAAGGGGATATAAAATCACGTTTTTTCGGGAAAGACACCACGTTTTTTCGGAAAGTATAAATATAAACTTTTAAAAGCAAAACCTTATCTAAATATAAAATTTGATCCAAAACCTTAGAACCGTTTCCGAGATATACGAAATAATTTTTTTTTATAAATACAAGAACTGTTCGTTTAAATTTATAAGATGCCCTAGATAATATATAAGTTATCGTTTGATGAATGATAGTTTTTAACTTTAGAGAGCCTTCTTAAAAACTGTCAACACTGAATTATTTTTAAAAACTGTTTTATGTGATTTTTTTTGGTAAAATATGAGAGTGTAATTTTCTTAAATACTACTTTGATATAAAATGGAATATCTACTGTCACTTTAACAATATTATTATGAATGTTTTGTCTTTACTTTCTCAACGAAAATGCTAGTTGTCGTCCTCGTCATTTGACCGCGGTTCAAAATTACGAGGTCCGTCCCAAAATAGCTCTAGTGTTGCTTTGAAACCGAACGGTAATATAACTAAACTCAACGAAAATGCTATGACCGAAAAATATGTTGTAGGCATATATTAATCCCAGATTTACATACAAGTTAGGAAAAGAATGATTGAAAAATTAAGTGCATTTAAAAACATGCTTTCTAAAATTAAAATAAATATTATTATTAATTTTTTTGTGTGCATAATCAAATTTTGTTACAGGTTTTATTTTTTATAATAAATCATATTTTTGTAAGTTTATTCTAATATTATAGAATATAATTACACCTTAAAATTCAAGTAATTGAATTTTAAGAAATAATTTTACACCGTTACAAAAGAAAAACCACAATTATTTGATTAATATCAGTCAGTTGAAGATTAGTAATTAGCTTAGTTTAGAGCTGTCTAATTAGTAATTTTTCTAGAATTTTCTTCGAACTTTTCCGTAGATTATATACAGATACGATCTCAACGGATTGCTAATCTTACGTTTGCATTTCATGTTTCCCGGCAGCTGTCTGAATCGGACGAAAAAGGAGCAGTTCCTGACTTGCCCAAACCCAAAGAAAATGTCTGGAGATCAGATAGAGGCCCGATTCTTCCAGTACCAGCAGTTATACGACCGACGCTTTCTAAATACAGAATTGAAGTAAGTTCCAAGATTTTAAATAGTGAAGAAATTTCCCTCATTGGTCATATAATATTTAAAAAGAAAATGTTCAGCAAAATTTTAAAATTGATTACAACAAAATTGGATCGAAAAGCAAAAATTCATCTTTAAAACTCATAGGAAAAGGTTGCCTAAGCGATCATAACACAGGTGTATTTTTCACATTTCCAACATTGCCTCTACTAAAATAATTTTGGTATGAAATGAGAGTATCCGTACTTTCTTAGATAATTTATTAATAATTTATTTAATTAAATTATCTTTTTTAGCAAAATAGTCTTTTGAATAACAAACATTATAGGAGAACAAATGCATAATTATAATCGTAAACTGTTGGATTTGAATTGTTGAAATGGTAGTTCAAATTCATCAGTTGCGATTCAATGACAGTAAGGTATCACACTAAATATCTGTATTAAAATTATTCATATAATAAAAAATTGTAGTTGCCTAATAATTAATTCATATTAAATTCCATAATTATGCAGAAAAATGCTGAAGATATTACCGGTACATTTCACAATTCCTAAATTTATTTTGACCAAATGCATTTTAGAAAAAATATTTTTGAAATTTATTTCACGGATCTTTCCTTCTTTCAGGTTCTATTCTGGGGACTTCGAGAGCTGAAACGTGTCCATTTGATGACTGTGGACCGCCCTCGAGTGGACATAGAATGCGCCGGCCACGTACTCCAATCTTCCATTATACTGAATTACAAGAAGAATCCGAATTTCTCAACCCCTGTCAAGCATTTTGACGTAGTAAGTGATTACATTCAAAACTGAATTTTAAATTAAAACTAATTTAAAGTTTGGGTTTTACAAAAACAACTAGTTAATTCACAATCAATATGATCTATCAATAAAAGGGAAAATAACTTTTATGAATGAAAAACAAAATTCCTCTTGGGAAGCTGGAAAGCAAAGGTAGATTCCTTTACATCTAATTTATTTTCAGGCAACATTGTTGATGTTAGAAACAGTCAAAATGAAGGCTTGGAAATGACTTTTCAGGTCCTAACGCCTAAGGCATTGCAGTTACCAAAAAAAACTTTAAATGCAAAAATTGTTCGTCTTAATGAGACATTAATTTGGAAAATTGGATTTATTTTCCTATCTTCAATGTTAAGAAAGTTACAGCGAAAGGAAAATTTCGACCTTCCACCTTTTCCATCCCTTTGAACTAAATAGACCATTTACGAATTTGTCCGCTGACGTCCTGGCATAAGGGTAGCGCGTCTTCCCGGGTTCGAGTCTCGGTTCGGGCATGGTTGTTCTTCTTCTGTGTTCTGTCTGTGAGGTGTGTGAATGTGCCCCTCCCTGTAAAAAAGATGTTGTGCTAGCGATTGTGACGCATGAAGTATTGTTCGTCAACAGATTCTGAGACGACCACATTTCGACGACTCCATCTCATTAAGGGTGAGACGCGGAACGATGAGTGCATTTCCTGTATTCCCTTTGACCTTGGATGTCCCCTATTAGATACTAGTAAATGTAAACATCTCCTCCTTTCACCCCTATTTTGACGGATTAAACCCATCCTAACGCATGCTCAAAAGCGGGGAGAGTTTTACAATCCGTTGCCGAACAGTAGCTAAGTCGTACTCTTGGCCCTAGTTGGGCGCTACAGAAAAAACAAGAGACGCACACTCGGCTTAAATCGCTGACAGATAACTGTCAGCTGGCATGTTAAGTGCCATAAGTCACAACAACAAAGAAATCATCCGAGATTTACATTTCTAACAGCATATTCCAAACCATTTAAAATTCAAACAAAATTACTCTAGTTATCCTGTTCTCAAGATAACATAGTCAAAGCGTTATATAATATAAACTTTTGAGCGAAGGTTAGTTTAGGGCTCTAGGGACAATGATCGGTAAAGAAATGAAAAAATTGAGAACCATTGCAATAGGTAGTCTTGCTATAGGAATCTACCTAAAAATAAATAAAAATATAGAGTTACATGATATATAATCTATCTCAACCGTCCACGGAGATAGATACTGAAATATTTTTACATTAGCAATAAACTTTACCATAACACCAATTAACATTAATCAATATGCTGCAACAAATTTTCCTTGCCATCTTTTGTTACACTCTTAAAGAAAAGGTTAACATCCAGAATCTAAACACTAACATCATCTTTGCAGGAGTTACCCGATCAAGAGATGTATTGTCCACCTCTGACCATCCGAGTGATGGATTGTCGAAGTTTTGGCCGTTTCACCCTGGTCGGAACACACGTCATCAACTCGCTCCAGAAGTACGTCTTTAGGCCTCTCACTAAGAAAGAAAGCAATATGTCTCGTAAGTACATCTAGGATCCTTTTGAGGTACCAAAAAATTCTTAACATTATCGTATTACATTTTGCACCATTTCAGATTAGTTAAATTAGTTGAAGTAATTGAAAAATATGATACAAAATACTTAAACACAATATACGTAAGACAAATACAGAGCAAATTGAAAAATATTTTAAGCCTGCATAAATTATCGATATAGTTAAAAACGAATCATAAGGAAGTACTTAAGTTGAGACTTTCATTGAAGTAATTTTGAAATAGTATTGACTTATTGTTTTGGAAAATCGTTATTTTTATATTAGAACTCAGAAAAATAAAAATAAGACATTACATACTCATAGGAATGAGGCATTGACGTTTGCTCCGACATGCGTGTGTTCAATAATCAATTTTAAAGGCGAGTAAAACCGACATCCAAAATCAGTGGCAGCTCAATAATCTGCACTGTGTTAAAAAAAATTATATTTTATAATAAAATACAATTAAAAAGCAATTCTTTAAAAAAAATTTTACTTTTAAATAGCCTAAAATTTCAAATTATAAAAAGTGCCAATAATTTTCTAAAATGTATACAAGAAAATTATGAGTGACTTCTAATAAAAGAAAACGAATATATATTAAAGAAATTAAGATTTTGTGATGCCAACATGAAATTGAAATCAAGGCCTAAAAGATAAATCGATCAAAGACCAATCTTGTTCTGATCAAAATGTATCCAATGAAAAAATGAAACGAAAATATGAAAATTTGAATTATTTTTTCAACATGCAATTCTATCTTGATGTTTCTTCTATGTGTTCAGCTTTACTTATTATAAATAGATCTGATGCTCTGTTTTCTATTTTTTTCTATGGAACTACATTAAAATTTTAGATAGTAGATTCTTAGATTCGCTTTTCAGGTCAATGATTTAATTTACCTTGAATTTGATTTTAGTCAAATTATCAATGGAGGAAAGTGTCATTCTCAGACTTTGAATTGTCATGTTAAGCTAGTGAATTAATCATAATAATATTTTTGAATATGACATTTTATTCCATCCTCTGCTTATTACAGGGTATTCAAGTAATCAAATGCTAATGGTGCAAACCGATGAAGTCATCATAGACATCGACGGCGCTAGTCCAATGGCTCCAAAGGAAACTCTTATCATTCTAGATTTTGTAAGATTTAGAAACGTATTCCAATTTTTTTAACAATACAGGCGTTCTTAGTTTATAGAAGAAAAGTAAATTTATTAAATCAACTTCAGGATGAAAATATCAATGTGAAATGTGCATATAAAATTACAGCAAAAGAACTAAAACTATTGATTTTCTTAGTATCTTCATTAAAAATATATTTCATTTTTCCAAAAGAAGCACAAAATTTAAAAGATATTTGAATTCATATTTATGTCTATAGTTTACATAGTACGCGGATTTAATATTTAAATATTTTAAATAAATATGAAATGTTTCTCCATACGTAATATTTTTATTGCGAAGCTATTATATAAAACAATTTCTGTCGGTTATATAATTTGCCCATTACTTCAAGAGAAGTTTTTATGAATACCTTCTTTAATTAATGAAAGCGAAACGATAGAATGAAAGTTAACATGCACATAAAAAATTTTAATTTACAACTGTTTTATTTTTGATTCGATACTATCTACAATTTGTACAGACTCCCTGTTAATCCGATTGTTCCCATCAAGCCAGCCAGTATTTATTTAAATCTGCACTTTTGAAACTTCATCTGTATATAAAGATGTGTATTTAAATTTAGAACTACGAAAATATTTCTGAAAGTTTACTTCAATATCAGTATTGCAAGTTAATTAATGTGCCATATTGATTTGAAATAGATATAAAATTTTCCAAATAAAATATCATTCATTTTATTGCCTCTCATTAAGTAAAATATAGTTTTCGTGTTTGACTCTCGTACAGTTATGTAAATTTTTTTTATATATATATTTTAATCTGAGGTCATGAAAAAATGTTCGTATGTATATTGTTACAAACCTGGAATGTTGCTTCCCAGCATGATTAGTTCAATTACTGGAAAAACCGTTTTACGATCAGCTCTGTTGGGAATGATCGGGTGCCGCGTTAGTGATCTTAAAGCTTGGCGACGAATTTGGCGACAAAATAAATATTACTGGAAACTTTGAGAATTTTAGCAATTGAATAAATAGAAATCGAGATACGCCTGATTGGTCCCGAACCTTCTCGGCCCTACTCCGAGAACTATACAAGTCCGGCAGTCTTAAGCCGAAATCAATGGTAGTCGGTGAACAATGAAGTCAGTTGTGAAACGAGTCATCGAGAGGAGAGCGAAGCAACGACGGAAAAGTTGTATTAGTCCGGCGAAATGGCAGCGTTGTGTAGAGCCCAAACTATTGCTGAACTGAACTGTGTGCCGAGTCCTGGTGTTTATTGTGGAAGCAGCATCAAATCCTGTGAAGTGTAGCCAGTCGTGTAGTAGTGTGTCGGCAGCTGAATACAGCTAAAGCGAGGAGACGATGACGAATTGCAGCCGTTTAGAGAGACCGTAGAGTGAAGCTTGAAGATTCCCTCTCCTGCTGAATTTTGTCTGGCCGCTTTGTGTGGTGTGGCTGTTATTACTACCAATTACTACTTGTGGTATACTTTTTCTTATTTTACATGCTTTGAATTGATTTGTTTCCTGGTTTAAAGATTAATTTAAATTTACTTACACTTTTTCCGTTACTTTTTGATGAACTAGAGATCTGAAATTTTACATAAATGTGCATTCGATAGGCAATACAGCATTTTAATATTTTTTAGCTTTAAATTACATGGGTATTAAGAATGCCATCTAGATTTGAATTTGAATTTGAAAAAAATATTTCATGTTTATGCTAATCAATTATGAGTTATATTAAAAACTTAAATAAAATATAATAAAAATAAAAAAGTTTTCAGGAACGTACAGCTGTAAGTATACAAAAACTATTTTCTGAAATTAAAAAAAAATGGCTTTCAAAATAGTGTTCCAAAAGCGCAAAGCATTGGAAACAATATTTGAAAAATATATATACCTAGCCTCATTGAATATGATAAAAATAAAATTTCCCGTGAATTCATTGGACTTTTAAACACTTCTTTAACGTATTTAATTTCAATTTTCTAACATATTTTCATCAGTCCACCTCACAATTTTGTTTTTATTTCATTTTTTTAGTAAAATGTATTTTATATACAATTAGAAGTTGATTTTTATTTGGCATGCAATTTTATTAGTATTTTTTATATCAAACTTCTCTGTGTTGGACGAAACTGAGAACAGTTGTCTTGCAGGGCGGAAAGAAAAAAGACCAGAAGACGGAGTCCAACAAGAAGAAGAAGAGTCAAACTGAAGAAGAGAGCATCGAAGACGATGAAGAGAATAAAGATTGGTGGACCCGCTATTTTGCCTCCTACGAAGCGATGATTAAAGTATGGAATTTCTAATCGGTTTCCATTTCCGTTGATTATTTATAATAAGGATTATTTATTTTGATATCACAGTAAAATTTTTTATGTCAATATATTTAAAAAACTAATTAGTTAGAATTCTGTGAATGAATTCCGTAACGCGATTTTTTAATGAAACCCACATTGGCTCAAAAGATACAATAAAATAACCCCTTCATGTCTTGGTTTAATCAGCATTGAAATGAATGATCATTTTCGGAGTAGTTATGCGAGAAAAAAACGTCATTTGCCACCACCTAAGTACTCCAGCATAGAATATGCCCATCATCATAATGGCGGTAATTCGACCCCACACTATTAGGAGATATGTAACCTGCTTACTTATCAGGCAGTTTCTCGTCCATAAAGCCCTTGACATGGAGGATAAGCCACCAAGTATTGATCAATGTGAGATTGTTAGTGGTCTGTTAGGCTTTAACAGACCGCTTTGGAAACTCTCGCAACACAAAGCCGAAATCAATTTTAGACAACGTTAGGAAATCAACTTTCTGCATGCAAAGGTTCTAGAAAAGACCTTTACCATATTTTATTGAAAATAAATTATGAAATAACTTAATAATTAATTAATCACTTAAACTAGCAGTATGGCATGAACCATTATAATAAATAGCAAGACCACCTTGCTAAAAGCCCAGAGAAGTGAATGGTATGTGGGTCCTCTGGCACGTTCAACAATTCTTCTATAGTCATTTATCTCGGCCTAGCAGCTCTTACCTAGGTCCACGCCAAGAATTTCACTTTGCCTGTCCTGTCTCTTCTATTCTCGGTTGACTTGACAAATCGCCAAGCATTTATCTACACGTTTATTATAGCTTTTAAAGGACTTGCTGATTATCAATTATAAAATGAGAACCGCATTATTCTATAAAATTATTAACAGCTGAAATCTTATGATGGATAATGCAGAAGAATTTAGCATCTTTCATAATTGAGACTATAATGATAACGATTTGTTTACGGTTGAGTGACAGCGGATTCCAAGCGCTAATCTTTGAAAAATCCATCACGAATATAAGCTTTATCTACAATTAGTTCACTGTCATGGATGAAAGACCCACACCTTTATGTGATGTGTAAGTATATAGAGTGAGATTTGATTTAAATAACATTGTTTTTATGTGGATTCTATTTAAAACTGACAATTCTCAAAATAGCTTGAATCGGAATTATAATACAAAGAAATTACATCATCCTTCATAGTTGAAATTTTTTATATAATGATTCTAATTTTTAGTAAAGTGAAATGTAAAATTTTCACATTCTGTAAAACTTATTCTACAAACTAAAGAAGGAAATGATTTTTTTCCCATCAAAATCAAATTATAGCTCTAATAAATTGTAAGAACTATTTAAATAATTAAGCTACAAAAATTTAGAAAATTAAAAAAAAACGCACATGAGAAATTTTTTATCTTTTATCATACTTTTATTAAGTGATGAGTCTATAAATATATATTGAAGAAAAAAAGGTTAGTTGGAAGACAATTGTATGCTTTCAAACCTTATCATGTTGACAGTTGGTAAACCTATTATCATAGTAATTAGTTGTCTTATGGTAAAAATTAGTTGCTTTCCTCAGCTTAATAAAAATGTGAAACAGTTCTTTTAATAAGAAATGCACTTTTTCTTGTTGTATTTTACGAGATCAGAATCGTGGAATATTAAATATTATATATTAATCCTAGGATCTGTTAGCTCTGTTGGGGATTTACGCGGCGAATATTTAAAAAGCATTTGTTTTTACAGCAACACACAAATAAGACATTGCAGTAAAATGATTAACTAAGAACATGATGAAAGGTTAGTAACAGCATCGGAAGGATCTTCAATCATATAGAATTCATGTGATGTAAACGTCTAGGAGCTGGAGCATGCGCAGATTACAAAACAGCAGATTCTACTGTAGGATGAAAGGGGTTGGAGAAAATGAGCACTGACATCTAACAAGCTTTTCTCAAATTATCAACTTTTCAGACCTTTGGGAAATAAAACAAATTGTACAGTGTGCAGTATGAGCTGAGTCTCAGCAAGCTGACAACATTTATTTCAATTCGTAATGAATAGCTTCCAAAATATACAGTGTAATTGATTTCAAAGGAAATCCAAAAATTTCATGCAAATCTATAACATTTTAACCCACGTCCAATTTTATTTTTGAAATTTAACATTTAAACAATATATGAATCTCTAGAGCTTGATAGATGAGTTTAAAAAAATTTCTTTGGATTATTTTATATTTTTTTATTTGAAACACCTTACTATCCAAGTGCTTTAAAAAATTGCAAAGTTTATTTTTTTCGAACAAAAAAGACAACAAAAAATAATTCACTTGAAATAGCCAAAAAGAATTTTAAAGTTACCCATTCGGAATCAAGTTGATTCAAATATGTATTTAAAAACTTAAATATGGTGAATACTTTTAAAGAAATATGTGTTTAAATACGTCTGATTTACGAATATGAAAATCTATGTTGAAAATATTATCCTAAATACAGTGCCATTCATTAAATAGCTTTAATTAATTATAAAATATTTTATAAAAGATCATCCCTGCTAATTTTCTTTTATAATACAATTCTCTCTAAAACAATTTTTAAATATTTTTCTAGGAAAAAAGTCAGGTGACCACAGATAGCGTCAATAGCCTTGGAGCTATGAACGGCGATGCCAACGTCTGTTCAGATGATGGTGGCGAAGAACTGAGCCTCAAAGAAACCCGGAAAGTAGAGAAAGAAATCCAAAGATTGGAAAACCAACACCAGCCTCCTCAACCCCAACAAAAAAGGACGCTTAAGGGGACGTCCACGGCTGTTCGACTGGCTCAACGACTGTCCCCAAAATCGCATAGGAAGCTGATGACAGACGAATCTCTCATCAAAGTAGGGGGTGGTTTAGATGCGCGAGGGTTTTTGAAATATCAAGATTGCTCTTGACAGAATGTGATTGAAAATGGCGAATGTTTTTTTGTTGTTTGTAGATATACCCTTGCGAGCTAGAGAACGTGATTGATTTTGGGGGATTCAAAGAGTGGCTCCACTCCTTTGAATTGTATCGAGGAAAAAGGACGGGGGATGAATTGGAAGATTCGAACAGAATAGTGGGTGTTTTTAAAGTAAGCATTTCGATTTAATTCTAAATTTTGTGAAGACTCTTGTATGATATTTGATTCTTAAAGTTGAAGTCATATACTCCTGCTCTTAAATTCTCTTTATATTGGGCATTCTATTTTTTCGTAATCTTTACATCGTTGAAATTTAAAGCAAGTGCAATCTAATATTCAGTGCATGTTTTAAGTGAAGATAGAAAAACATAATGATAATCTCAGAATTCAGATTTAGATTTTTATTTTTAAATAAGCCATATAAAATATATTTTTTTCAATTGGTAGATGATTTATGAAAAAAAAAGAAAGAAAAGAAACTTTATGAATTAGAGCGCAACATAATGTAAGATCATTTTAATATTAAATTTTAAATTGAATAATTTTATTCTCTAAATTTTAAAATATAAGTTTGCAATCTTATTCTCAAAATAAGTTTATATATATAATTCAAAAACGAGACTTATAGTGACATTAAGAGTTAAGACCGAAAAATAAAGATTTCGAAAAGTAATGGATACATTTTTTGATTTCATAATTTTTCAATTTTATCCTACCGTTTTGTGCAATGCATGCTTTTTAATTAAGAATTAAATCTCTTCACTGAATTAGAATTTGTCCTTATATAGTAAAGTTGAAATTTTCAGACAATTTGATAAGTAATGAATCATTTTCTTAAAAAGTAAAATTCATACATCATTTGTTAAATTATTATCTATTAAAAAGTATATATGAGAAAAAGAGAAATCTATCATATAATATGAATTTTTAAAAAGTTTTTCCAACAATCAATAATATTCATAAACAAATGAAACTTAATACAAACCAAAACAGTATTCCATGTTACATGATCATTAATAATGAGTTTATGTTTTCATAACAAAGTTGAAATTCATCAATTCTATTTCCCTTTAGGGATTTTGTAGAAGAAAAAAGAGGGGACCTACTGCCAGATTCAATACATAGTGCAGTCAAATAGTAGCCACCATATGCGTTTATGTCACCGCTGTTAATAAAATGACTCCCACAAACCTCTAAATAATCAGTTTTTGATTGAAAAAAAATCCTCTACAATTACTTTTTTCTTTTCTTCCAGGGATCCTTAAAAGTGTATAAAACACCTTTACCAAAAGATATCCAAGATCCTTACCTGACCATTACTGATCCCTCAGCAGGTTTGTTTCAAGGATTACCCAGTAACGAACCTATTCATGTACTTGTTCGTGTCTATGTCGTCAAGGTAACAGATCAATTATGTTGATTGAAGTACCAATATAAATATTGAAATACCGACATCTACCAGCTTCAATATTTAATTAAAAGCTGATAATTTTGTTTTTTGTATTCATTTCCTACTAGGCCACAGATCTACATCCGGCAGATTTGAATGGCAAAGCTGATCCCTACATTGTTATTAATCTCGGCAGCAAAAAGACAAATGATAAAGAAAATTATATATCGAAACAGTTGAACCCAGTTTTTGGAAAGTAAGTTTCAGATTGGCATTCTTTTAGCAAATATCTGATGTTTTTATGAGTCATTCAAATGAAATAATTTGTTTGTTTCTTTTCTCCTTGTAATGTCTAAATTATAAAAAATATGTTATTATATTTGAGCTAAAGGATTTTTTTTTAATTTTAAAATGAATTTTAATTTTATCTAGACTATGGAGGATTGCTTTACTGTTGTTTTTAGATAGGAAGGAATTTTATTTATTAAGTAAATTTATTTTATATAATACAATCGTTATTTTATTCATTTGAGCTGAAGTAAGCAGTGTACAGGGTGTTTCAAAAACCTTGACCACGGCTTTTATTCCTTAAATATTGATCATAGACATATACTGTAAATTACAAAGTTAAGTAAAAAAAGGTGTAAAATGCTATGAAATCGATTAAAATTTTCAGGGGATTAAATTTCAAAAAATACAAAATTTAATTTTTATACAGACCTTGTACAAAAAAAAAAGCACCAATGAGTGAAATGTGCCCCATTCTCTAATAAGTTCATGTACAAAATTTCACCATTTTATCACAAAAAGTCTCAAAGAGGTGAAACTATTTAAATGCTGACTTAAATCACTTTTCGGTGCCTGGATATGAGTTCGCAAAGAGGAAAAATAATGTCGGATGTTCGTGTTTTAGGGGTCGAACACAAATTAAAATAGAAAGTAATGATTGAATGATAATTTTGCTATTTATTGGTTCAAAAGTATTAAAAATTTGTAGAAATAAAACTTAAAGGAAAGATTGCATTTTACAAGATCATTGACTGTGCTATTTTTTATATTCTGTAATTCATGATATAAAATTTTAAAGCATTTTTCAGGAAGTATATATATTAAAATTTGCATTTAAAATTAAAGACATAAAGCATATTTTATTTCCTTATGATTCATTCCTGCGTCACGTCATCTGCACTCAAACTGTAAATATTTGCATTTTAATTTGTGATTGACCCTTCACCAGCTTTGTTTTAATATATCTTTGAGAGTTTTCATGATAAAATTCTGAAATTTTGTATTAGACTACATTTTACTCATTGGGAATTCTTTTTGTACGGGGTCCGTATAAAAATTTATTTTTTTTAAATTTAATCCCCTGAAAATTTCAAAACATTTTGCACCATTTTTTACACAACTTTGTAATTTAAAGTATATGTCTGTGATCAATATTTAAGGAATAAAAGCCACTATCAAGATTTTTGAGACACCCTGTATATATTTATATAACATTGAATCTCCGTTTGTTTGTTTGAACCTTATATAATCTCACATCCCTCGACAGAATGGCACAAATGTTTTCCTAGGAATTTAAAAGGATTAACTAAATTATGAAAAAATTTTATGACCCACTAAAAAAGGTGAAATGGAGGAAGAATGATTTTGCACTTTTATGCCATAATTTTGTAATATATCATTGCAAAACAATTATCTTTACATCATTGTTTAAATATGAAAAATGAACTCTTCAGTGACAAATTTTATTTCTGTACAATATTTCTCTAATTTAAATTATTTTTTCAAAATTAATTTAAGTACAATTTATGGCAATGCCTTTGTTTAGTAGAAATATGAGTTTATTTTACTGTTTAATCATGTCTGTATCTCGCAGGCATTTGCCAAATTAAAGTTCATTTTTCCTTTTCTCCGTTTGTTTTATTTCTTATTATTTTTTAATATACGAACGCAGTAATTTAATTTTAAATTTTAAATTATTGCATTTTTTTTTTTTTACTGTTTGCCTTAATTTCGAATTAAAAATTGACGATTGAATTATGTGAATATTAGTGAATGCTTACCAATATTTCTCTGGACATTTATTTTGGTAGCATTATTTCATTGTGTGTTTCTTCATGTTCAGAAATGCATAACAGCAAGAAGTGGTGTTCATATGATCATTCGTTTTCCTCTTCTATGCTATGGATAAAGATACTTAAATTCTGATCAGTAATATCGAATATTCAGCAAAGAAAATACACTACGTGTTATATCAATTTGATTATTTTCTTCTCCAGATGTTTCGAATTCGAAGCTACTTTCCCTCAGGACTCCTTGCTCAATGTCCAGATCTATGACTGGGACCTGTTGGGATCGGATGATTTGATTGGCGAGACAAAAATAGATCTCGAAAATCGCTTCTATAGCCGACACCGAGCCACTTGTGGATTAGCACAGAAATACGCAACGTGAGTTCCTATTTTAAAAATTAGACGCACATGAAATAAATTTTAATAGCTTGAAGAGATACAGTCAGTTTTCTTTATTGGCCAATACTTGTTATTATCAACGTATTCTCTTCTTTCAGCTCTGGGCCCAATCAGTGGAGAGATCCACTGAAACCAACACAGATTTTAGCCAAGCTGTGCAAAGATTTGAAATTAGATGGTCCTTACATCATGCACAATAGAATTAGAATAGGAAACAAAGCTTTCACTTTCCAAACGGACGGAGATACAGACGGTGAGTGTATAATATAATGAACATTAAATAATTGATCTCCTGAATACTCATCAGCATTTTCTTTTAAGTTTTAATCTCAATACAATACGGTCTAACTTCATTCAAAGCTTTCAGCTTCTAATTATAACACGTTTTACAAATATCCTATAGATGAATGGGTTTACCAAACAGAATTCAGAAATGCAGTTAATCTTCAAAATTAATTTAACTAAATATATAGAGAGAGAAGCGAATTCTGCTACGTTATGGTCATTTGATTCAAAATTTATCCAATATTAAGGTAGTAACTATTAGAATGCAAAGCATTATTAAGTTTTACAAATAAATATTTAAAGCTTTAAGATCAAGTAGTAAAATTATTCATAATAATGTAAGATGCGGGATAAAAATCCGATATCATTTATCTAAGCCCTTTGCAGCATAGAGAGACCTGCATCAAGGAGATTTCCTTGCTGCTTTTTAATACTGCCTTGGAGAAATATATCCGAGATAGTGGATTAGATCAAAAGGGTACTCTGTGGAATGCCGATGACATAGATATTATTGGAATATCATAAAGGGCAGTGAGAGAGGTCTTTCAAGCTTTGGAAACTTCTTCCACAAATATGGGCCTTATCATCAACGAAGATAAAACCAAAATTATGTAATTCTCGCCCTCAACTATAAAGCACAGTTTCCTCTGTGTATTAATAGTCTACCTTCGAAAAAGTCGATCCTTTCAAATACTTTAGCGCAATGATTAATGACAATAATAAACTGAAAACAGAAATTGACAACAGAATAAGAATGGCTAATAAATATTTCTTTGAACTGAAAAAACAACTAAGATCCAACTCAATCAGTCGAAAAAACTAAACTAAGAATTTATACGACTCATATTACACCTGTTCTCCTGCATGCAAGTGAGACTTGGATTCTTAACTTGGATATTAAGCGTTCTCTGAATATGTTCGAGAGAAAGATTCTCAGAACTCTCTTTGGCCCAGTACTAGAGAGAGGATGTTGGCGAACTGGATTCAATTTTGAATAATACAAACTCTATAGGAAACCACAGATAACAGTGATTATCCGTAGAAATAGGTTAAGATGGCTCGGCCTCATCTGGAGAAGCCCTGAAAACAGTGCCCTCAAAATATCCACTTTTAAAAATCCTACGGGATCCTGGGCTAAAGGAAGACCTCCATCTAGATGGCTGGATGATGAGGAAAGAGACTTGAGGGTTCTGAGGATAAAGAACTGGAAACTGCGCGTGTTTGAGACAGCCAAGGTCTGCAAGGGGCTGTTGTACTCATGAAGAAAAGAAGATGAAGCAAAGATATTAGGAAAATGCATAAATTTAGGGTTATTACATTCATGTGCGTGAATTTAGAAAAAAAATCGCGGAGGAGCATTATTCAAGGATAATGTGTTGGGCATAATTATAAATCTGATTTAAAAAATTTGCGAAAACAATATAATTACAGTACATATAGCATGCATCAGCGGATACGATATATTAAATTTTATGTTAAAGGCAGTTTAGTCATAATATAAACTTTCATGTTTGGAAGTACTTAGAACCAAAAGTAATCATCAGAATGTAACCACAGTCCATATACAAACTATGAAAGACATGGGAAGATAAATTCTGTAAAATAATTTGGAACAAACGTAAATGTAAGAAAAAGCTTTAGTATTGTCAGAATAAAAATGGGTCCATAATTACAACAAATGCAAAACAAATGGGTTATATAAAATTTCATTAATGTTCGAGTTATAAAATAAAATACAGCTACAAAAATAGATAACATTCAGTATGGGACATACAAAAAATAATATAATTTTTTACCAGGGTTTTCAGGGCCATTTGTAGCCTTTTTAACGTGTCGATCTTCCCTGTGACTTTTGGTACTTTCTTTTGCAAAATTCATTTATCCATGTCTTCCAGAATCTCAGTTATAAAATGTTATTTCATTCCGTTCAATATTTTTAGCTACAGGTGTCTTTTAAAAGTAAAATTATGAACATCCTGTACTTTTTTGCTTGGTTATTATAGAGTTTCAAGTACAAATTGCATTGAGATTTTTCCAGGGGGTTACATCATTTCCTTTCGAATTTATACGTTTCTATTAGTATAAAATGCAAAGCAATATTATTATTGTATATTCTCAATACTGTGCGTCTTCAGAATATTGAACAACAGCATGGGGATATTGTACATATCTTGTCTTTAAGATTGGCCAAAAAAGGTTGCGAAACTCATTTGAAAACAATATTAGTTGGCCGCCTTGATTTCTTGAATTTTTTTCTCTCCTATTTTACACATTTTAGATTTAGAATGATTAAAAAAACAAAAATCTCGAATTTGAAAAATAAAAACAACGTAATCTGAAAATTTCTTTGACATATTTATTTCTAATAATTTTTTTGAAATAAGGCCATATTTTTTTTTTTTTTTTTTTTTGTAATCTGTCTGTACAAAATTGTGGCTTTTTCTAATAATGGTGCAAAAAAAAAAAATTAAAATCGAAAAATCTAAAAAATCTAACCACAACAGAAGATCAGACCGTAAAAGAAAAGATTGTATGTATTAATTTCTATTATATTTGACTGGAGTCATTATTTTTTAAAGATTCTGAAAATTCTGAGTGAGAATTGAAAAAGCTTTATCAAATTTGTAATAGTTTTGGTCCTTTTGTAGTGGTGTACAGACCACTTGTCTGGTCTCTCTCAGCCTATTTACGCCTTTGATCAAAGCTAAAATTAGACTGTATTCCGACACGGGACATTTCAAAAGAAGGCGCCAGATGGAAGTAATCAAGGTAATCGGCTGAATCTGGCCCTGATTAGGTTATTAGGGGCAGCTATTTTATAGGCTCATCTTCCTTTTTTGAAATATTCGATTTACTTAGGCCTAACTAAAATTTATGCGATGATTCTACAGTCTTAATAGTCTAATTGCCTATATATATCTGCAATTTGAATTTAATGGATTTCTTCCCTTAATTTATGCAATGAACTACAGCTTGAATAGTCTTAACTATATATATATATAATGCAATTCGAATTTAATGCGTTTCTTTCCTCAGCGGAGAAGCTGCACGAGGAGCACATGGCGCTGTCCGTTCTGCACCGCTGGCACGAGATACCGCGAGCCGAATTCAAGCTGGTACCTGAGCACGTCGAGACGCGCCCTCTCTACCATCCGGATAAGCCCGGCATCGAACAGGTATGTCTCCCACCCCCTCTATTTTACGCTCTACAAGCTGCATTTTTCTACGCCAAAAAACAAAATTGCTACCCTCTAATACAGAAATCGTATGAGATATATAGTTACCCAGTTGTGAATTTTTATCTCCCTAATTTATTCTGTTATTTCTCTCTGTATAAGAAAGTAAGATAATATAATATTAACTTAAGGAATTTCATTTCCGCTTCTATTTCATAGTATGCACACTTTTTAATTTGGCCGCTCTGTAATGTTTAGAAACTAATTTCATTTATTCTATACTTTCCAGTCTCAACAAATAATATTGTGAAAATTTAAATAAATGCTTTCTATATTAATAATCAAGCGTACAGGAAAACCAATAATCCAAGAGTACAAGCTAATCGCCGCCAAAATAAATTTAAATGTGTGTTTCTTTTTTCCAAGGCTACCCTTAAGTATGCTTCAAAATTTAAGAAAAAAAATTCAATCAAATACATTCATTTTCTTCCTCTTTAGGGTAAACTCGAAATGTGGGTCGACATGTTTGCGATGGACATGCCCTTGCCAAAACCTCCCACCGATATATCACCCAGAAAGCCAAACAGGTATTAAGTTTTGTAATACTTTTCCCATTTTCGAAAAAATCATCATTATCATCCCTATGTTTGTTTACGTGAGTAAAACTCTTTCTTGCAGCTACGAGCTTCGAGTAATCATCTGGAACACGGACGACGTGGTTTTGGAAGATGATGCTTTCTTTACTGGGGAAAAGATGTCCGACATATATGTCAAAGGGTAGGACTGAACACTCCCAACCCGTTCATTATCCTTAGCTTCCATTTATTAAATAATAAAAAAACTAGATGTTTCCCAACTTATAACCTTCAAAACGTAACACTGAGATTTGAGTATATAAAGTGTTTGTTGTTATAAAGGCGCAAAACTTATTTATCTCTATGTTACAGATGGCTTAAAGGACCGGAAGACACACAGTGTACTGATATTCATTACAGGTAAGTGTTCTGGAAAAGAAATTATAAACAATTTTATACTTTACGGATTACATTACTAAAATATTTTAAAGCTTCAAAAAAACTTATAAGTAAAGAATCGTAACTTATTCTATTAAGCTAAGACAATAACTTCATTATTGTTCCAAAGTAACTTATTTATTTTAAAGATATTGTCGCGAAGATGTAAAGAACTACGCCGTTCGTTTAAACAATTTGATTTATTAGGACGAAGCAGCTTGCAAAAGAGAATGACAACTTACCCATAACTGATGAGACTCAGCTTTTATATGCATATAGAACGTTCGAGAGCAATCCAATTAGAATATTTAAGAAAGATCTGGAACCTTCCAGATCTTAGATAAAAAAAATAGATAACATCTATACTTATATTAAGTATAGATTATATTATATACTTATTATTTGACCTACAGCTACCAAATTTGGTACATGTATACCGTGAAGGTCGGGAATGTGCACATGGGGTCCCTTTTTTGAATTATTAATTAAAAACTAACTTTCCCGCCAAAAAATCTTTTCATTTTTCCCCACCGCCAAATGAGTAAGGTTTCAGTTTTTTTGCCCCACACTAATGAGGCTAGGGTTAACATTTTTCGGCCGATTATTTCATACGATTCTGTTTATTTTCTTAATGTTTGATGCATTTAAAATTAAATATTATTAATTAATAGATCTTTCAGATTCATTCTGAAGTAATTTTGAATTAAAATAAAACAGAATAAAGGAAATTAAAAATTTCTAATCTGCATAGCGTTACCCCGACTGGCGTAGAAAAGTTCACTCATTTGCGCTACCATAACTGGCGTTGAAAATTCGCGCATCACCGCCAAATGAGTAAGACCAGTTTTTTCTACGCCAAAGACTAGTTTTAAATAAAAGAATTTCAATCTTTGGATAAAAAAATTGCGGCTAAAATTCGAATCACGGACCAACCAGTCAGAAATGAGATGTTCTGTAGACTAAATCATGGTGATCACTAGTTATTCTGCGGCAATATTTCGAAACAGGCATCGTGGACATTCTTCACATCGTTAATCTGTTTTCAGATATGCAAAAAAAGTGACAATAATTTCTATAGACTCACAATTGTTTAGTGGCCAGAAACGACAAGTTTGCTGCTTTTAGCTGCCATTTCGAATTTCATTTCCAACTTAAAAAAAAATCAGTTTATGAGAAATGACTTTTTTTTAGGTAAAACATCAAGTTATATATTTTGGAGAATGGAATGTGCAACTCGGAGTGATTTTTTTTTCTGGAAATTTTTAAATAACTAAAATTAAGTGACATTTTGGCTTTTCGACAAAATAATTTATAAATTAAAAATGATATAAAATTTTCTTTAAAATGATACTCATTTAGCTGTTATTTTTCTCCTCTCAATTTTGAAAAACTTTTTATTTATTTATTTTATTTTTGCATAATTATAATACTTAATTTGTGGTTTTCTGCCATTGTTGAAAACTAAGAAAATGAAATAACATGGTCACAAAAGACAATGTGCAATATGAAGCAAAATATCCAGAAGCTTAATTTTTTTAATGCGGATTCGATTCCGTTGGAAAATTTCGTGTAAACAGTAATCTGAACAGATGTAAAATTATTAAAATCACGCAGTCTATCACAATTTGAAACTTCAAAATATTTCGTTAACGGAATAAACATCAAGTTATGTATAAAATTCCCTGGACATTAAATTAACCGATATTCCGAGCGAACTCTTGGTCGCCAAAGATGACTAATAATTTATTTTTGCCTGATTTCCGGTATACATACCAATTATCATTAACATTTACTTCTCACAAATTTCTTATTTTTCGCAGATCGATGACTACCATATATATATATATATATATATATATATATATATATATATATATTTATTTCTTGTTTAAAATAAATTTTTATCTGAAAATTTCCAAAAAATATTTATACGCCACCATTCGTTCTCCATAACATAATAATATAACCTCATGCTTTTCGAGTTTTCATTCATATTTTGTCCTAGACATCAATAGAGTACTTCAAAAGCACAGCATATATTTCAAATACTCAAATGTCAGATTTATCTAGTAATTTTTTTATTTTTTTTGTACTACCGAAGAGGCACGGGTTTCAAACACAGTTCTACTAAAATGCATTTAAAATCAAAAGAAGTCCCTTCACCATTATGGAAATGTAAAGACACATGTCAATGATGTTCTCGTCATTATGACCCAAATACAAAATAAGGAATTAAATCCTCAAACAGTCATCATACTATTTGAAAAAGGATTTAATGTCACCCATTTCGAATGCATTTTTCTGTAAAGGTCGTTGACGGGAGAAGGCAACTTCAACTGGCGCTTCGTCTTTCCCTTCGACTACTTGCCCGCCGAGGAGAAGATCGTCATCTCTAGGAAGGAATCGCTCTTCTCTTGGGACGAGACCGAGTGCAAGATCCCGGCGAGGCTGGAGCTGCAAGTGTGGGACGCGGACCACTTCTCAGCAGATGATTTCTTAGGTGAGTGTTATAAATTTTCATCTGTAACGCTTCCCTTCCTTATGTTTAATGATTATGATTTTATATAATCATTTAGATGAAATCTTAAATATCCTCTATTATTTTAAGGAAGGTAATTCTTTAGTCCTTTTTCAAGTATCTCAGAAAAATATGCCCGGGACCCTGCCAATTCTTTCCTTTCACGAGTATATATATATAATGTCAACTGCCGTCTGTAACGATGGGTGCCATCAAAAATATTTCCACCCTTTTTGTCCCCCTGCATTTTTTAGCGGGACTTCTTTTTTGGCATTTAACGTTATGTATAATTAACGGTTTTATAGGTGCACAAATAAACTTAAGCATGCATCAATAGGAAAGGTCAATGAGCTGAGGTCTACAAATTTTATCTTATTTATGCTGATTCATTATATTCTTCTTTCACAGTCCAAGCTGAAGGTTGTTGATAATATTTTCTTTCAACATTGCACTTTTTTTTCTTTTTACGGATCACTATTCGTTTCAATCTAATTTTAGTAATTAGTTTTAATTTGAATGTTTGTGAATATTATGGATAGAGAAGATTCAATGGCAAGGAAATAAAACGTTTAATGTTTTTACATATTTACATCTAAAGAGAATTGTAAATAATATATATATATTTATTTCTTAAGCTCTCTGCCAAAGTGCATGATATTTTCTACTTTAACTTTCCTTAGTAAATCTGCTGCAATCAGATTTGAGATATCATTAACAAGATAACAGCCCTTCTAGATAAGCACATCATCTAAACATAAATCTAATCATCGCATATGCAAGAGGACAGCAAAACTATCAGCAGGTTGATGAGTAATCTCACAAATAATCTATGGGAGGATAGAAATACTCTAATGATTTAGTAGTCAGGCCTATATGTAGAGGGAAAAGGTTCAGTTCTTACCTTTTCGAATTGCCCGGTGAAATGTTTTTGGATTTATGTCTCCAATTTTAATACTGTATGCGGCAAATACAAAATGGGTGGAAAAATACATAAAGTACATACATACAGTCAAATTATGTATTTTTCCTCTCATCATGTACAAAAATATATATAGCCACTATTAATACATTTTGCGAATTGTTGACATTTTGAACTAATTAGTTTCATTGTGTTGATGTGTTACTTTATTTCCCAAAATATCTTCATTTCTTTGTACAAATTCATTTTGTCGAGGTTTGTTTCAGCTTTCTTATACAATGAACAAAAAGCAAAGTTGTGATAAAGAAAGAGTTAAAAATAGATGAAATAAATTCTATCTACTGATTCAATCTTTTAGTTGTTAGGTTTTCCTGCCTTCTGATAGCTGGAAATCTTTCAAAATAAGTGAACTTCTTTTTTTATCGGTGTATTAATAGACTGTTCATCGTTTGTTGTTCATACTTTGTTGTCCTTTCGCAGTAAACAAAACTCAATCGTTTCTTTCAAAATAAGAAAAAGATTTTTCAAAATATTTTTCAACAAAAGTTATAGCGTTCTCCAATCTATTAAGATGATAATCCAGAAATGCTACTTTGTATGGCATTAAGTTTTTTTAGTTTTATCAATTTTTAACGCGTTTTTTAAAGCAACACTAGGGTTATTTTGGAACGGAGTTCGTAATTTTGAACCGCTGTCAGATGACGAGAACGATACCTGAGCTGGCAATCCCTCTCCAAACTTCCAACAACACAAGCGGGAGGGCGTTTGGCCCCCGACGGATTTTACGTGCACCAGACCCGCTTACACGACTGTTCTTTGGTGGAATCGGGTCTCGAACCTAGAACCCTCCGGTTCTGAAGCCGAGACCGTACTTCTATGCCACCGCGGCTCTTGTGTGGCATCAAACAAATGGCAATGTGCAAAATCAATGCATCATGGAGGACACCATATACCATCAAAGTGTTTTTAGTATTTTTCTTGATTGATCTTGTAATATGTAAGGCAGAGTTAGTGTCACTAACTCTGCCTTAGAGAGGACACTAACTAACCTTTCAACTGCAATTCTCTAAATAATAATAACAAATTTCATCTTTCCTAAAATACGATTTTTGAGCAAAAATTGACTTTTTTAATGAGATTAAAATAATTATTTTTTTATATTTTAAACAAATGTAATAGAAAATCTTCTAAATACAAGTATCCCCGTATTCAGTTCTTATCAAACAGTACTTGGAAGACATCAATTGAAAGATAATGAAGTCATATTTAGGAAACCAAGTTTTTTTTCCTCGCTATCGTACAGTATTTAGTGCAATTTATAAGATTAATTGCTAATGGACATGTGAGGAATATATGTATATATATATAGACGGATTTTACAAAAAGAATTCATCACAAGGTATATGGTATCAAAGTTTAAGCTCCAATTCAATAAAAAAATAAGTCTTGTGCGGTAACTAAGGTAAAATGGGGTATCCAGAGTAAACTACAGTATATTTTGATTCTAGCCTCGATGACAATTTATTTGTCATGGCACCTTATATGATATTATGTCAAAATATTTTTCTTTCACTAATATTTCATGCAACCGAGTCAAGAGTAAAATAAATACTTTCAATTATATATCACATCTCAAAACGATTGAAGAATCATATAATAGGTATCTTTATAATGTAGTACCATTGACACAAAATGAGATCTTAATTGTGAATGTCAATGCTTTAGGTGCCATTACCCTGGACTTGAATCGTTTCCCGAGAGGGGCGCGATCATCCAAGCTCTGTACCCTGGACATGCTCAAAACAGATGGCAGCGTGCCACAAGTATCGCTGTTTAAACAACGCCGCATCAAAGGATGGTGGCCGTTCTTCATCAAGAAGGATAACGACGAAATGGAACTCACGGTTAGTTCTTTTAAATATAACTTTTATTTAAGATTTATTTATGTTTTTATTTTTTTATTTAATACTTCTATTTATTTTATTTTTATATTGTCTACAGTATTCTGATTATAATTTTACTCAAATTTCCCATTACAAATGTTTGAAAAGTTATCATTTTTATGATAAATAAGCGTTAGCGCGCTATGCTTGTCGTTGTTCTCTAAACATATGTTTTGAACCAAAGGTAGAAAAAAAAATTCTCTCACAAAATAAATATATTTTTAAACATCTTTCATGGAAATAAACTTGCAATAATTCGTCTTACATTTAAAAACGTTTTATTTTTTTTTATTTTAAATTTACATTCTCTTTATAACATTCACTATCGTCATCAAAGTATCTGATTGCTTTAAAAGCTATCGTCTTTTGAGAATTCAAGTACAATTTCAATATTCAAGAATTAGAATAACTAAACCGCAGAAGCCAAGACTACACCAGTTTTTTATTTTTTTTTTCAAAACGCATACAGTTACTTTCTTAGGGTCCTCAACACAAATACCTAATATTACTTTCACATTTTTGTTCCAAAGCTGGCGAACATATGTAAAGACTGTTTGGCATTCTTATTCTAGAATTTTGAACACATTACAGGCCGTGGAAAAACCATGTTCATATAGATTTTTTTTAAAGAAATTAAAAATCTCTAAGCTCTTTGAGCATATACTTAATAGTTCCAATAACGCACATAGACGTCTTAATATTACTTGCTGCAGAAAACAAAATTCTAATAATTATAAAATTCGGATGATGCATAATAAATAATATATTTTTACAGAGCTAGATAAGACATGTATTGGCAGAAAATTTGTTAATTTTATAAGCATTAAATATGGAAAATATCCTATAAATGATATACTGCCATTTTAATTCAGATTTCTTACGAAGACTGTTGCAATTACTAATGATATTTGCCATAAATCCAAAATCTAAAATAGGAATATCTTTTTATAAAATTTAATTTTTGAAAAAGAATAATTATTTTACTATATATTATTAAGGGAAATATTTATATACCACATGTAACAAATTTGATATATTTTTTTAAAAATTAATTTTAGAGCAATTTTTTTCTTTAGTTTCACGTAATCTAGCAGAATTTTCAAGTACGAAAGTTCTCTTATAATTATAATTTTAAAAAAAGTTCTTATTTAAAGGCAATTAACTAGTCAATTAAGAAATAATTTTTAGAAGAGTAAAAGCTGTATAACATTTTAAAAATATCTATGCAGCTGTAAAAATATTTTAACTTAATATAAAAATTGAGAACCATATCAGATTTATTGAAATGTATTCCAATAAAAGTATTAAATTAAGATCAGAATTATAGAGTATCGCCTTTCAAATTTATTCAGCAGAAATCCATCGTTCACTGATCAGTCTGATTATTCATTTAAAACTCTTCCCTAATTAAGTGGCGCATTCCATTTTAATTTGAATCTAAGCTTCGATCTCTCCTAGATTTGCCATTTAAAATCAGACTATTTCTGAAATTAAGTTTGATTCAAGCAATTTTGCTTTTATTTCTGAATTCCAATTCTGAAATTTTTACAAAAATTAATAAATAATGTCTAAAATTATACGCTCTTTTAATTCAGCGAAAGGTACATAATAAATTATGTACTTTTGATAAATATTAGTTTACAGTTCCGCGTCCCCTTTCCTTTCTTTATACTTAAAATAAATAATGATACTAGTAATAAATTTGAATTTCATTTTTTTAATAAATTACTTCCTTACATTTCAGGGTAAAGTAGAAGCAGAGCTACAGTTGCTTTCGAAAGAAGAAGCAGAGAAGAATCCTGCTGGTCTGGGTCGAAACGAGCCAGATCCTTTAGACAAACCTCAGTAAGTGAAATCAGAATATTTAAAGATAGATATTATAGATTAAAAAGTCATTCGACATTGTTCGACCTAGACTTAACATATTGGGTGCGTAGTTGCTTCTTGGTAATACATGCCCATTATCAAAGGGATTTTTCAAGATTTTAACGTTTTTGTTTACCAACTTTGTAGAACATAGTGGTACAAATATTATTTTTACGCCACTTTTTAAATTAAAAAATTAAATTTATTATTTTATATATATTTTCACAGTTTTAGTGACTTGATTCGTACTTATGTCATTTCGACACTATTAAATATATTTTTTGTAGGAAAATTATCATTGCTATAGTTAAAATTTAATAATAAAAAATAACATAGGAACAGGTCAAACTTAAACTTTGTTATATAACTATGTTTCGGATTAGAAATTAGAATTTTCATTAAATTTTGGTTTAGTTTGTACACACAATTTTAAGTTAAAAGTAACTCTCGGATTAAAAAATATATGCATATTTATGTTTGAAAAATTTTGGTACGAGTTTAATTTTTTAAACACTTAAAATAAAAATCTATTATCATCGGTAGCCAAATGCAGGAAAATCTTAACAATCGCATTAGCTATTTATTAAAATTTCATTTATTTCGATTTTTTTTTTTTTTCTCATACGAAATACACAAAGAGAAAGTATTGTAACGTCGAAAAATTCGAATTCGAGATTTTAACGCTTCAGATTTTCTTAAATCCGAAACACATTTTTGGAATTACATGTGACTGTGAATACAATAACTAAAAAATAATTTGAACTAAGTAAATGAAATCCATTCAGTAGAAATCCGTCTGTCCGGCTATCAGAGTACAAATAAATTCAATAAATACAAGACGTAAAAAAAAAGTAGATAAATAAAATTCGGTTCACTGTATTAGCATATAAATATTCTAATCAAATTATGACCCAAACTTCTCAAAGATTGGATTAACATCATTTCCACCGTCTTTGAGTTGTATGGTCCATTTACGAACTCAGCAGTCGAGATTTCAGAGTCTAACTAAGGCAGGGGCATAGGGAGTAGTTGACCCGGGCCTCCACATCAGAGGAGGGCCTCCAAATCGAATAGAAAGTTTATTTTATGTTTCGTTCTTTAATGAATTTTTTTAACATTGTTTCCAAAGATAGAAAAGACAGAGGGGGGCCCCAAAGAAGTTTTACCCTGGGTCCCAATTATGCTAAGTCGGGCCCTGCGAGATTTTCATTTTCTCTACAAATTATACGACGGTTCAAATCGAATTAAAATTATTCTAACTATCTTGTTCATAAAATAGTACGAGATAAATTGCATGAAAGAGCATTCCAGCGCTTCACAAGTTAAATTATTATATAATAACATGTGCTGATTTAGCTGTGTTTTCCCTTACATCCTCATGCAACGACCACGATTTTTTGAAACACTCTGTATGTACATCCAAGATAATCTTTCTTTCATCCAAATGATTCTGAAATTTCCAGACATTAATTTCGGAGTATAGAATAGAAGTGGTGCGTGCCATTGCCATTTTTTTTTTTTAAAAATGCATTTGTAGCTGTATTGATTTCTATGTTATATTTTCTGACTTCCATAGTTTTGGTTATTTATTTTTTGCGTTTAATTATAACTTTTAACGTGATCATAAATAAATATATATTTTCCTTGAACATGAATGACAACATGCGAGTTAAAACATCGTAAATGCGACGACTTAAATCGTGCTCTATTTCGCTTCGACATATAAATAATGAAATAAGTTAGAAAATTTCGACTGAATTTTAGAAAAGAATTTTCTCTCTAGAGAAAAATCTGATTCAAAATCTCATCAATATAGATCTGCAAATTTTGAAATAAGAGAACATTTCATTTACGTAAGTCCTATGTTTTTGAATTAACGAATTTTATATAAACAGACAAGAACAAAATAGACATCGATTTTGAAACGTCGACATCCTTAAAAGTCTCTTTTATCGATTTTATAGTGCTTTCTCTTTTTCTTGAGTGAGTTTCTCTTCGAATACGAGTATCTCTTGTGTACTCGTATAGGGAAAGCAAAAATAGTATTTCAGTTTAAATAAATATGTATATTTATGTTTACAATAAATATAAACAGTTAGTCCACAATTTAATATTCAAATAATAACATGAAAAGAAATAAAGATACTTAACTCTAATTTTCCATCACAAATTTAAGATGAGCTTCCAAGATTCCATGAAAATATTCTATGAAACACCAATAACGCAGAGACGGTGGCCTTTACACGCATCAGAAATTGCAAAATATGTCTCAGTGCATAACTAGCTTGATCTGAATTTCCTCAAAATCAATATACTATAGAATTCTCTTCTATAAAATAGATATAATTATACAACTTGCATAATTGCAATTCAGTAAAATCAACAGCTAACATTAAAATGACAATGCATGAATTTCTCATGTTAAATTAATTAACAACATTTTTCTATAAAAATAAGCACTGAATTTTGAGAATCTACACTATTCTAATATAAGTGTGAGGGTCGACGCTCTACAAAATAGGCCATTATTAAAAAGTTAGAATTTGTACTACATTTTTTTTTTTTTTTGTAATTATAAGCAAAATGTTGATTAGTTTGGTCTTAATTACCCAAAATATTAAACCTAATTTGAGGGAGAATGAGCAGAATTCTTGAATTCAAGGTTCTTAACCTCCGGTTATTATACATGAATAGGATAAAGAATTTGGTAATATTGTATAGAAAATGGTTGAAAATATTATATTAAATTTAATTTTTACACAATTTTAAAATTTAAAAAAAAAATTATTTTTAACTATGCCTACTTGATTGCCATGCAATTTTTAAAAATTATTTTTACACGATTTTTAACAACAGATTTCGCTGATACTACGAAACCAAACTGTTTTCATTCTTTCATCAAATAATTTTCAATTATGGAAGAAAATCAAGTAATTAAAAGTAAGAAAAAAATATGTTTATTATCTACCCAATTTGCATTGAGATTTGCCGATTTAAGGAGAGTGTCATGGAGTTCTTGACCTTCAGACCTTTAATGACCTTTTAATGGAGTAATTGCATGACAATGAGATTACTTAGTAAATTATTGTGTGCAAGATAAAGTAAGGAATATAACATAATAATTAATTGATCAATCAAGAGAAAAAGAATAAAAAGAACAATTTACATGAATGAATTTTGGCAAATTCGGTCTAGAATCTAATCGGTGGCAAAGATGGCGAGGCCGCTCACGATTCTTTGGAAGTGATGGGTTGTATAATTCAATTTCTTTAAACGTGATGTTATGGCTTTTGTCGATTTTTTCAAAAACGCCTGTTGAGAGTTTCTAATGACATTCAGATTTTTTGTATTTTTTTTCCTGGGAAACCAAGGCATTGTGCTGATTTACCTAACCGACGCATTTTGAAATCGTTCTAATGATGTTATATGAGTCATGGTGGCGGTTACCCAGATGGGAGATGCATAAGAAATGAGGACCAGAACCTAGTCTTGTTAACGAGAAGTTTATTCTTTTGCAAGAATTGGGATTTGAGATTAAGGTGTACGTACATACTAGAAGATTTTTTTAAAAATTTTAACTTTAAAAATTCAATTTTTTTACAGTAGGTTATTAATATATGTTTAAACTCATTTCAGTGAGAAAAACCATATTACACTAATTATTAATTAATTAAATAATATTTAATGAGCTAATTAGCATATTTTTTGAAACATGATATTTTAAATTCTAATTTGTAGAGACACACAATTCTAGTTGGAAATGATGCCTAATATTAGTCTCCATGTTGTCAGCCTCAATCAAGTTATAAAAATAGATAGTTGTTTTTTTTTATCAACGATGAATAGAAAAAGCGAGATTTTTTCTATAATTTTAAATTTTAAATGGCCATTAAAAATTTATATAACTTTGATTGAGGCACAGAACATCCGCTATTTCATTCATATTATTTTGATGTATAAATAATTGTATTTGGTTCATTTCTTGTTGAGTTATGATTGTTTGAATGAAGCAACATAGTGGAAAAATATCATTCTTCATAAAATGAGTTTAAAACAAACCGAAACTTGAGTTTTTAGTGAAAGTACTTCAAGAAAAATAATTATAACTCGAGAAATATTCTGAATATTGACAACATCTTGGTATCGTTTGAAAGCTAAAGGATCAGAGAACATTTTGAAGCAATAAAAAAAAAAATCGATATTTTGAACGATTTTCGAAGTTTTAAGTGTCTACGTAAACCTTAAGTATGGTGTAGAGTTTAGCTTTGATTCCTTGGTAATGGTTTACATGAAGGATCAGAGTGAAATTACATTACAGCAGGGACAACGGACAATATGGAAGAGATTATGAAATTTAAAGTTACTTTGATGATATGAGGTTCGACTTCATTAAGTAAACTCCTAATTTGTTGCGAGAATTATGAACATTAAGCCATGCATTAGAGATATAATTTACTTGTGTAAATTAAATAAAATGTAAGTCATAATAAAAGTCAAAAATTAAAATAAGCATTTATGAAAACTTAAATAATTCATTAAAAATATTTATACTATTAGTTTTCATATAAAATATTAATAAAGAATGTTTCTTTTCTTTTCAGTCGCCCCGATTCAACGTTCATATGGTTCCTAAACCCCCTCAAGTCTATCCGGTACATCATCTGGCACAATTACAAATGGGTTATCCTGAAATCCTTACTCTTCGCTGCCCTTGTCCTCATTGTCCTGCTCTTCGTTTATTCCTTCCCAGGGTACACCATGAAGAGAATCCTCGGGGCATGAAAGAGTCATTCTATCATGGATTTTATTGAATTTTTCCTGGCCGCTGAAAGCTCTGTCTCTTACATTACAGAAACTGAGCTTTCAAGGCATCCTTTCAAATACTGCCTCCCTGAATTTGAACGGGATTCCTATAGTGTGATTAGGATAGATACAAGTATTAGTCCCAGGGCGTTGGAGGATCATATTTTATTTTACAAACCTTAAGAGCATACACATTGCTTATAAGGTCATTTCAACGGCCAAAATGAATATAATCAAAAACTAAAGAATGGACACAGCATGCTGAGGAAAATAAATGTGATCGTGAAATACAATGTCTATTTTGCTCAAAGCTATTTATCGAACAAGACAAGAACGCATTACTGACATGAAAAAAATCTATATTTTGAAAAACAGGCCAATATTTTGGAAGAGAAAATAATATATAAGCAAACGCAAGAACTAGATGGATGTACCACTTATCAAATGCTTAGGTAGATATTTGTCTTCGACGTTTAGCCAATGGATATATTTTTCATTTTGTTTGGTTTTATTTATGAGGTCAACGTTTAGAGAAATGATAATAATGCATCTTGGCTTTCATAGGCAGTATTTAGCCACAAGAAAAGAGAAACGATCCGCTCCATAGCAATTTTTTCTTTAAAAAGAATGCTTAAGCAAATGAATGCTTTCCCTCAAAGTATATGTGTACATAGGTTTAAATAATATCCCTGACCATGAAATTCTAGGGGTCCAAGGCAACAAACAAAAACATCCCAAACATAAAAGATGTTCCTTTTTTTTCTAAATCTCCTTTACACAATATCGACTTCAAACGATGCAAAAAGTATTTTCTTATACAGTCACTTTAAACACAAACGTAGAATTCTTCATAATTGCACATTATCACAATTTAAGAGATAAAAACAGTCAGAAATTACTAACGAAATAGAATAAATTTTTGATTCCAAAAAAGGAGGTTTCGAATAAGGAACATCTATTCTTTTGAAGAGCTATAAATGTTTTCCTCGACGCAAAGTGTGTTTTCTCATATCTTTGTGGATTGCTGTATATAACATTTCGGAAGAAAAATCTTGTACAGAGGTATTTCTATATATATACATATATTCTCTATCGATCTATCTCTCTCTATATATACATAACCTATATTTGCGTACAAAATAACCACTCTTTAACACGTTGTTTGTTCTCCGCACCTTCTTGTTCTCTTATAGCAATACTATTTGTACAGAGGAAGGTTGTGAGGGGAGATGACAGATGCCGGGACGTTTTGACTAAGTAGCTGTCGTCTGTCTGTCTGAGCTCCGATAAAAAAAATTTTTAAGTAAAATTTCAGAAAAACAGACGATAAATTCAAATAAAAATTAATAAATGAAAATTTAAAAATTTCAGAAAAATAGACAAAAAAGATATTTGCTGCTTGCAAATATCTATTTTTTAACAAAAAAATACATAAAATAACAATAAATAACCCCAGAGGGGAAAAAAAGACCTTGTTCATATATATGTGTAGAAAAAAGTCGAACAACCCAAAACTGACTATGTCAATCAATGATGCTGTTGTCCATCAGATAAAGCAGATCTGCTACCATTTAGTAACATCAGAAATAAAAGAAATACAATAAATAACTTTTGGAAATATAAAATCAATGAATTCAACAAATTTTAAATTGTGCGACTCACTGTCAGTATCAGAAAATAAATTCTTATTAATATATAAAATGATTCTAAGAATATAATCAAATATAGATAAAATAATAGTTGACACGTATAAAGGATAGTATAAAATAAAAAATAGAGATAGTATAAGATATATAAATTAATAATATAAATAGTAAAGTAAAAGACAAACGAATATATATGTAAGATAATAATGGCTGTAGTTCAGTGGTGCCACAAATTTGTTAGAGGCAACTATATATCCAATAAAAAAAAAAAAAAAACATGGAGTTCCAAATCATCATTAACATCCATAATTCAAAATTTCGCATTTCTATAGCATTAATTAAAAGTTCTTTTCAAGTCTAGCTATAATCATAGTAAAAGGTAAGCAAAAGACACTCATTTGGGCAGCAGTAAAAGTTCAGTGGGAAAATATATATTTCCCTTTAGATGGATATTATTAAATCTGAATTTCTGATTTATCATGCTAAAGAAGTTGGCAACGATTCTAGAATCAAGAATCCTGAGAGCGCATTTCGATATTTAAAACAAGAAAATCTAAATGGATTTAACAATTGGAATAATTATTATAAAATAAATTTAATAATGCACGTTTTAAAAACATTTTAAGAAATTCCAGCGTTTGTAAACAGTAAATAAATGTGTATAATGTAGAAGATACAGTGCCTTGGCAAGTTTTTCCAAAAATATATATAATTTATTCTGACACAAAATATGACTCCTCTTAAACATGAAATCATTTGCAGAATATCCTATTGCCTCCTGTGGAATTTCTAATGTACAAGCGATTTCTAAATTTTTATATATACAATGGATAAATTATGGACACTAGATTAATATAAAACAAAACATAAACATCATTGCTTTCAATAAGTTCGGACACAATTTATGAATAATTAATTGCTTCACATTACTAATAATGAACACTATACATAAAGTTGAAATTATAAAATACAAATATTGAGAACGAATTATTTTTTTTAAAAAAATTACAGACTTAGTAAATGGAAATTAATTAATGAATTGTTCATTTATATGTGTAGTTATAATTTTTTTACGATTTAAAATTAGCATTTAAAAAATTTATACAAATTTGTAATTAGTAAGATCTATTAAATATATAATAGCTAAAATTTTTATAGTAAAATTAAGTACTACATTGAAAATTTATCAATTATTTAGACGATTTCAAAGGATAGACAGACGACTCTGCATGTCAAAATGAATAGCTGCAATCTATTTTTTTTTTCTCTCGATGTTATATCAACTTTGTGATATATCGAACAAAACGCGTCTGAGATCTCATACCATGTGGAAATTTAACAATACTTAAAAGACGCGTCAATTACATATCAGTGTGTTTATAAAGTACATATAATAAAATAAAAATTATGCATCTCAAAAGATATATGCTTAACCATATAAATATATGAGTATGGCTATAGAATAAAATATTCTATAGCTGTGGCATATGAAAGCTAATAAGATAAATTTTTGTTATAAAATGGCGCAATTAAAAATGAAATATATTTTCCCCAAAACTCGATCAAACTTGACAGTTAAACAAGTTATTTTACTAAATAACTTAAGGATGTTTTCCATAACACCAAGACATTTTTTGGATAATAATGCAAAAAAATTCATTACAAGGAAAATTTTGCAGCAATTTAAAGCCTCTCTAACTTTAAGCATCAGATTACTTAAGCAAAAATAATAAATATTTTTATAACTAGTCATTTGTTTTTATTTTATTATAAAAATTAATATTTTTCATCATGCATGAAAAGAGTATGACAATATGGATTTGTTAAGTGCAAAGAAACGCACAATTAATCCAATATTTTCAAAACTATTTTCTCACATTCATTAAGCAAATAAAACAGAAGTCCTTTAAAATTCTCAGCAGTAAAAGACAGAATTGTGATCTGCATATGTATGAGATCAACCATTGTATATTGAAATGTCAATATTTCAATTGACCTCTAAAGTGTTCCTTAAATTGTATGTGTTAAAAAAAATACAGATTTATGAATCTTGTTTTAAATATGTGTGATTGTAAGAGCGCTTATAACTCGGCAAAGTTTCAACATGCCTATCCGCCTGTATATTCATTATAAATAAATGCAAACTTATTGAATCTCTTGTTATTTCTTTCTAATTCAAATAAAAGAAAGGCATTTAGAATAACAGAACAGTATTGCCATCCAAATTTAGAAATCACCTGCTACGCTATACAGGGTAATTCAAAATGATTACAAACGCCTATAACTATGTAATAAAAAAATTATCGATAAGATTAACACATAATGTAGACGGAACTTCAAAATTTTGTATACATACGTCATAGATGTTCTATGTGACTTCCCTTGGTCACACGGGCAATATCGAGGCAGTAGTCCATTTCACGCCATTCATTCGAAAGCATGTCTGCAGTCACCGACGCAAGCGCATTACAAATGCGAACTTAGTGTTCTTCAATTGTTTTGAGCATGGGGGCACATACATGTATATGTGCTCCCATAGGAAACAAAGTACGCATTTGTAATGCTGTTGCGTCGGTTGCTTCAGAATGTATGGCGTGAAATAGAGTACTGCCTAGATATTGCCCGTGTGATCAAGGGAAGTCACATTTAACATCTATGATGTATATATACAAAATTTTGAAGCTCCGTCTACATTATGTGTTAATCTCATCGATAAATTCTTTTTCATTAAATAGTTTATAGCCGTTTGTAATCGCTATATTCATTTTGAATTATCCTGTATTGTAAATTTAATTGTAGACAATATCTGAGTGAAATAAAAACTGCATCTATTCCATTCACATGAATAAACAGCAATGAATTATATTCTTAACTAGAACATTCTAAAAAAATGTTTAGCAATGGCACACTATATATAAATTCTAGATACACCATATATATAAATATTATCCGTAAAAGATTTAAAATAAATACATAAGAATTATTATTATTATATCAAAATAAAAGAAAATGCCACTTACGCAAAATTCAGTTACAACTTGAACACACAACGTACTGCTAGTAAATGACATAATAAATTAGAGAAAGATTACAAAGTCTTTAAACTTTTTTGCATGTAAATGTGCATATGCTTCATCCGTTCCAAATAGTCATAAGAATAAATCTGTCCAAAGGAATGACTGAACGTGTAAGAACTGATTGGAATTTATATTAAAATAGTCAGATGCACACTGGTCAGAAAACAATGTCATGTTTAAGCAAATATTATATAAATATATATTTAACATTGAAATCCCAATAGGCTGGACACCCAAAAATACACAGGATATACAAACACATTCGAAGCACTTTTTTTTTTTTAAAGAAAAACATGGTTTACACATATTTTAACCATATTTCTAGGTTTAAGACTGTTTAAGATTAGCAATAGAATATAGTATTTGAAATAAACATTAGTAATTTTTGAAAACTGCAATTTCATAGCATAAAATTAAACAAATTTTTTAAAAACTTGAAATTGGCTACACCAAAAACTATTGCTCTCATCCGAACAAAACTTATACCAAAATAAACAATATAGATTTCTCTAGGAAATGAACTATAAAAGTATGGTTATAATAATAAATGAAAATTTTAGAACCATTCGAAGATTTATCATGAAAGTTTTAGTAAATTTATGACGTTATTATTCAAACGATAGGCTGTAAATTAAAAAAAAATATTCACTCGATCTAAATTCTTTTAGTTCATTCCCTAGAAAATAGTATAAAGACAAAGTCCACCAAATCTCATAGTAATATGATAATTATACTTTGAGTTATTTGATTTGAAGAAAGAAAAAAATAACTAAAAATCAATTTTGAGAAAAATGCATTTAAAGTATACAGTAACAAGCTTTAATAATAAATTATGTGTGTACATACTTAAAATTCACCACATTAATATGTTATATCTTTTTCCTCTTCAACTTTCAATAATTTTCCTTTTCTAATCAATTCATTTTTTTTTTCTGGCAATTCTGCATTTGGCAGTGAATGCCGCCTACATTCATTTATTCCTTCTTTGTCGAGCTCAGCAAATGCACTAACTGCATTTTCACTAGGATACACTACAATAACCTTAAGGGGTATTCAGTAATACTATAAAACCTTCGTTAAAATGTGTTACAGACATAAATGCCCCTAATCTGAGGGTTTGGAGCTCAACAAAGACATCTTTAGGTATAAATTTCCACAAAACATTGTTGAAACTCTCATTAGCGTTTTTCTGTGAAAAAAATTAATAAATCCGTATTTAAAACTAAATTTGTCTTTATACAAATTTTTAACATGTTTTTGGCCCTTTCAATCGGTGCTTCCGGTTATTTAAATGTCCATTTCCGGTTTACCGATCATTACGTAAATCTTGACTTCTAATAAACGTAAAAACAAAAGTAAACCTGTTTTGGATATCTCGAAGAGTGGTCTATTCAATAAAAGAATGTTTTTAAATGCCATTTTTAATGAAAATCGGCCTTTTTAACGTGTTTGGAAACCTTAAGAGAAACATTTCAACACATAACTCATTTTGTCCTATCTATGTTTTAAAAATTTTCAAAGGAAAAGAAACCGGAAAACATAATAAGCAACGTCAAAGAAGCAAATTGCTTGATAAAGCATATTTCACTTGCTTTAAGTATATGCTACTAATAGCTACACAACTCTAAATGATTAACAAAGTATATTGTACAAAGCATTAGGGCGGTCTTGAAAATTTCAGAACAGATAGAAAAATAACAGAACCTTCTGTCAATCGTATTCGGTGTATTGTGTTATGTAGAGTAATCGGCAAAAATCTACCAAGAAATATAGCAAGTGTCATCGATTTGTTAGCAAAAAGCAAGTCATTGTAATATCATAAGCCCAAATATCAAAATAATTAAGTTTTATTGAACATTTTGTATTCGAATTCTTAATGTAAGCTAATCGTTTGATTTTTAAAATATTTTTTTCAGCTGTTTATTATTATATTATATATATATATATATATATATATATATATATATATATATATATATATATATATATATATTCTATCATTATATTTTTGAAATATTTCTCTGCTACTACATTCCATTTTTTTTTCAATGATTAGAACTTGTATATTATTAAAAGATTTTAAAAGCTATGTTTCGGATTACAGTTGATATGATAAAGAAATACACTTTTTAAGAACAGAGGTGATTGAATGACTAAACAGTCTTTCATGTTTCATATTTCCACATAATCACCTGAAAATTAAATTAAAGGCTGCAATTTAAAACAGGTGGAAAAACTCAAATACTTTCAGAATTTTCAAATTTGTAAGCAAAACATATAAGAAATTTATCTTGGACTATCGAAATCTATAAAAATTTTATAACAATTTATATTATCAAACTCATACTCATTAACTACCATTAATTAATGGTTCATATTCAGTTTAGAGCTGTGGAAATATTCTTTGATTAGAAAGGTCTGCAAGAGGAAGCGTTTTATGCAGCATTTCTCTATCTAAATCTGAATCACAACATAAAAAAGCCCTAGAAAATAATAATAATAATAAAAAATTTTACCTTCTGTTCCAGAATTTCAGCTTTCAGACAACAAATTGTAAAAGATGAAAATTTACTCACATTACAAGCACCATTCACAAGGCTGGAGGTAAGGTATCTCTTGGTCTAATTGAAAGATGAAATCTACATATTCCAATATTTATAAGAATAATCAACAAATAACAAATTCGATATGGCAATACTTTGTAAAAATTTACAAAACAGTATTTAAATTACATAAAAAAAATTAAAAATTTCAATAATTTTTATTAAATTGCATTTTAATTCTTAAACTAATTTATTTTTCACTGTTGTCTAATTAGATGACACCTAGTTTGGAAATTTTGTACCTTTTCGACTCAAATAAAATTCTATAGAATACTTGAGATCTTTGTGTTCAATCAAATTTTTTATGAATGATTTAATTACTGTTTAAAAATATAAAAATGTGGTAAATTTATGCATATATGGTGCATAGCCAACTGATTAAGGAATGAGACATTAATAAACTATATTTATCCTTTTGGAATGCACAAGAAAAAAAAAAAATCGCAATAAGGCACTTATGATCCAAAACTTCAAGTGGGGATTGTTAAAGGGGGAGGGGGAATGAAAACAGGAAGAAACAACTTAAACAAAAAAATATAAGCAGGTACATTTTAATCTACAAAGCACAGTAGATGCAATGGAATTACTGGGTATTTTCAACTAATAATAATATATAACCCTAACCCACACAACTGGCTAATTGATGCTATTCTCAGATAGGCAAAAGAAGCAAACAATTCTTACCACAAACAATTGAAGGCAACATAAAGCCATTAGCTTAAAAAAGAAGAAGAAAAAAAAAACTTACAAACTAAGAACTTAAAGGAATGCATGGTGTGCAGATTAATAATATCTGCACACCATGCATTAATTAAAATTAAAAACATTATGCAATCTAATATTTATAATAAGCAAATCTCCAATAATTAATAGATTCAGCTGAAGTATATAAATCATTTTCAGGGCATTTCTAGGTAGTTAATCACAAAACAATAAAAAAAAAATCTAAAATCAAAAACTCTTGTGATTAGACATGAAAATGAGTGTTTGATTGCATATGATAAAAGAGAAAAAATACACGGATAGAATAAACTTTATTAGATACCATCTGTACATACATTTCATAGTTTTCTGCATATTTTTATTTTATCAACATATCACATTTGAAAAAGTTAAAAAAAAAATTTAAAAAAAAAGGAAAGGTAAATACAATATACAACTATAAAATCCATAACACCTTATTGTTTTTGTACAAGAGAAAACAATATTAACTAAAGTAAAAGAAATGATAAGATTACTTTGAAATCAGGATAGTGAAAAATAAAATGCAAAAATCCTGAACACTTTCTGAGATTGATTTAATATGTTTAAGAAAGAAACATGAACATATATTTTCATTTAATATAAAATAATATAAATGCCAAACTATATAGACACTAGTCAACAGCTTACAATGGAATATTTTGCTTTAATATTTGTTTATATATTATATTGATTTAATACTTTCAAGAAAGAAACATGAACATATATTTTCATTTAATATAAAGTAATATAAATGCCAAACTATATATATATTAGTGTCAACTGCTTACAATGTAATATTTGTTTATATATATTATATACTAACTATTCAAATAACAAATAACATGCAATTTTTTTTTCAGAAAATCTTTAACGGAGCCAATTTTTAAGGTATAACAAAAATAAATTCTGTAGCAAAAGGGGAGAAATAATCAATATTTTAACATTGATATTTTAATTTAAAAAGAAAAAAAAATGTGAAAAAAGATATGAAAGAAACTGAAGAAACACAAGTATGAGACTCAAATGCAAAAAATACAACTTTTGAGGGACTGCTTTGAAACATATCACATAGCAATCCCTATCTAAAGTATAAAGAAAGAACATTTGGACTGAACAAAAACACATAATACAAATTTGATTTTGAATTACATATAAAACAATACACATAAAGAACCAGTCTTGAATAAACAAAAAATATATATATTAAAATTATTTAAATTGTGAGATTACCATAATTCATTAAATAAGTATCTCTCCAATTTTCCATAAAGTATATAAGATTTTTTAATACAAAATAATTTAAACTCATTAAATAATAAACAACTTGAAAAAATTCAATATATATATTAATTAATCAGTGATATAAAAATTGTACTATGTGCAAAGATTATATTTTAGAAATTTACAAATGTTGAAGTGATTTATATAAGACAGAAATTCAGATTAATAAATACATATTCACAATAAATAGCTCGTTTAAACAATTTGTCTTTAATTTGTTATTTAAATGTATAAAATATATGAAATTTCACTGTCTGAAATCTCAGTCTTACTCATCATATCAAAATAAAAAAATCAAATTGAATTAATTAGTAATCATAAGATTGAATCACTAGTTAAAATCCAATTAGTAATTATAATTTTTTTTAAATGATTAAATTATAATCTCTATTATTCTTATCACAAAAGAATTGAATTTTATTTTAAAATTTAGTATGTTTTTGTCTCAAATTGATAAAAATTTCATTTTGTACTCACAACACTTACATACATGCCACATTTTTTCTAATCATTTCTTCACAACTTGTCAAGAATTTTCTCAAATTTAAACATATGCAATCATTATAAAGTTCTTTCTTCAAAAATACTTATGCTAACAATTACTGATGTGCAAAAAATCACCACAAGTATGCTGCATATATTAAAGCATTTTCTCTCAATAATAATAACAATTAAAAAAAAACGGTAAGCTGGAACTTATGTTCAGCAGTCATAATGAACTTATGTTCAATCATGTCAAACTATTTATGCAATCACAAGTGGCTCATCATCAGAAAATCCACGAATCATTGGAGATTCTTCTTCCTCATCTATTCCAGAAAAGAAAAAAAAATTATACATATTCATTTCAGTAATTTTTAATCTAAGCATATGATACTAATATTTCAAAAACTCAAAAGAATATATAAAAATAATACACAAAAAGTGGAATTATTCATTTTCCCAATTTATATTATATTTCTTTGTAAAAATCCTTTGCATTCATTTATTAGCATGTAAGCAGAATAGAATTGGTAGCAAAATTTAAGCAACTTTTCTGATGCTAATCTGTAAAAACTCAATTGAAAGACGAGTACAGATGTAATACTTGATGAAAAATATTTAGAAGGAAAAACAAATTATAAGATGCACACATTACTGAATAAATCAGAAAAAGGTTTCACTGATAGAATAGCAACAGCACAAAATAGTGTCAGAACGAGAAAGAATACAAACAGATGTCTTTCAGAAAGGGAAATAATATACCCTAACTGAAATGGTTGCATAGCATTGTTTGTGAACTAGTCTAAAATCCTTCACACATTTCCACATGCATTAAGATGGGTTTAATTCATCAAAATAGGGGTTAGAGGAAAGATTAAAGTAGGAGATGTTTACATTTAATAATAAAGCAAGCTCAGATTACTTGCAGATTGAATTAAAATAAAATAATATGGTCAGAAACAACATGAAAAAAAATGAACAAAAACTATCTAATAGAGTGGAAATCAATGTCAAAGTATGATGAGGAATTCTGGAAATGCATTCATTCTTCTGCGTCTCACCCCTTAATGAGTTAGACTTATCGAAAAGTGGCCGTTACAGGATACTGAAACAAACAGTACCACCTGATCAACCTGACCTCAAAACAATATTATGAGCAATTTTTGAGGCACAAATGCCAATTCTACAATAATCATTTGTGTCCGTTGTTCACTGATCCCCAAAGGATATAAGCACACTGTCAGACATTTTCCCAAATATCTTCAACAGAATTTAAATCAGGAAAAACAATGCCCAATTTATTATAAGAATATTTTTACTTTCCCAAAGCTTCAGAGTGGCAAGAGAGCTCTGCAGTCATGCATTATCATTCATAAACACAAAGCCTGGACACATTGTACTTTGGAATAGATTTACAAAGGAGAGGGTGACTTCATTAGAATCATGATTACTTGCCCCTGAACTTTCATTGAAAATTTGAAGTTCCATTGTACCTCTTCACACAAGAACACTATAATCACCCCAATGGTCTTTTTTCCTAACACTTCTCTCCATATAACCTAGCATCAAAAATCATTATTGAGCTAAAATGACTCATCAATAAATAGGAAATGGATGCAATGAAGCAATGACGGTATTGTGTTCTGTCAATGGCATCTTGCCTAGATAATGCAGTATTTTGGACAGAAGATGAACATGACACATTTATGCAATTTTCTGGACCCAGAAAACCACAACACATGTCATCCTGTTTGCCTGCTGTACAGCTTCAGTCTCTTTTTGCCAACACAGAGATATAATGCATCTATTGCCATTGTTTTCTTTGGACATCCACCACCAACTTTTCTTGCAGCTATATCTGTAGTATAGAACATTTTTTAAGCACATAAAACATTTTTGTCAATTCCACCCACTTTGGGATACCTACTTCAAATGATCTTCCGATTATTCAAACTCATATAATGACATTCTGACAATTTCTTAAACCATTAGAATATACAAAGTCACTTTCACTAGTAGTGAAAGACTGAAAATGGAATTTTTATCCTCCTCTTTATATTTTTTGCATTGCACGAGCTGATTCTACACATTTTACACTCACATGCATCATCAGTAAAGTCATGGTCCCGATATTTACATATGCATCACCTTTGACTGAACTAGATTTTCATAGTAATAAATGCAAACAGAACTCTTCTATAATTCCATAACTGTATGTTCAAAAATCACTATGCTGCTTAAGTTTTGCACAACAGTGTGAAATGAATGAAGCAAAATTTTAATAGATAAATGCAGAAAATTTAAATATTATGATTAGAGTTATAAATAAAAAAATATTATTTATTTGTATATATTACAGGGAAAACCCGAAATCAGCCAAAATGCGAATTAACTAGGGAAAATGCGAATTAACTAGGGAAAACGCGTTTTAACTGATAGCACTAGTGAAAACCCGAATTAACTAGGGAAAACACGTTTTAAATGACAGCGCTTAAGGAGAACCCTTTTTCTCTAGTTATTTCAGATGTTGTCTACTTAAAATTATATGAATCTAGATTTCTTGCTTGTGAAATATTCAAAGTAAGTGCTCTCGTCTAGTTTTATTCATACTGGAACATGTTTGTACTGTTGATTTATATACGATGAGTGAAGGAAATGTTAATGCTTTATGCGCCAAAAATGGGAAAAATAAATTTCTTGAACAATTACAGTTTTTACATAAATAAAACACAATAACTTTAAAGCTATTATGCATGATGAATACAACATTTTCTTATCTGAGGTTGAAGAGGCAAAACCTGCCATTAGCAAGATTTCATTCCAGCAACACAGATTAAAAAGTTTTGACATTCTTGAAATCAGTGAAATAAAAAAGTTGGTTTCTTCAAATGAGCTCAAGAAATATTATTTACCAGTTGAAGGAATTTATGATGCTATCGAATTGGCACATGTGGCCAAAGGACATGGGGATAGAGTCAGACTTGAAATTGAAAATCCAAGAAAATTTGCTAACATAACTACTGAGAGCATAAACATTTTTTTTTTTTATCGATGTATAAAACAAGTCAACAGAAAAAAAATAATAAATAAATAAGAAAGGTTTGGTTTCTAAACTTATTATTTACTCAGAAATGAATACACACTGCCAAGTGGATTTGATTGACATGCAATCTCAGGCAGATAATGAATTTAGGTTTCTTATGCTTTACCAGGAATATTTAACAAAATTTGTGTTACCACTTCAGAGCAAAGGAGTTGAAGAAGTTGCTTTGCAAATACTTGACATCTTTTTGATATTAGAGGCTCCTTGTATACTATAATCTGATAATGGAATAGAGTTTGTAAATTCCATTATAGAGTAGTTATGTATGTAATGGCCAGAATTGAAGATTGTTCATGGGAAGCCTCAGCACAGCCAGTCACAGGATTCAGTTGAGGGGGCCAACCAAGACATAGAAAATATGTTAGCTTCCTGGATGAGGGATAATCCAACTACAAAGTGGTCTAATGGTCTTCACTTTGTCCAATTCACGAAAAACAGAGCTTTACATTTTAGAATTAAACAATCGTTATACAAATCTATGTTTGGGATTGAACCAAGGTCTGGAATGACAACCTCAATCTAGCAATCAGATATTATAAAAAGTATCAAATACAAGGATGAACTACAGAAAATTTTCAAGGACATGAACGCAGAAGAGCAAGAAACTGAATAAGCACAATCAGGGGAGCTTATGCTAGCTAGTAAATTGACCAATATTTTTCTAATTAGAGAGGAAGCCAAAGAAAATTTAATAAAGCAAGCCAAATGAATGAAAAAGATCTCCGATGCAACACATTCTGAGTTTGATATTGGAAGTAATGCAGTTGTTTCCATTCCAGATGTTGATAGAGTAAAAGTTGATTTGTGAAATCTCATTAATATAGTGCTTGAAAAAAATTAAGGTGATTTATTCAAAATTGGAATGAAAGATGGATTTCTGAACAAATTGTATTGGAGGTAATAAATTGTATTTAAACTTAATTAGTTCAGTTTTTATTCAATAAATATATGATTATTACTTATATTAACTTGATAAGTATTTATACAGTAGAATACAGCTAATCAGGGTAGAAGTTTGACACAAAAAATTTGATATATTCACTAATTTTCAGATCTCAATTCGATGTATTGCCTCAAAATTTCTTAATTCTAGAACAAGTACTGAATCAGGCCATTTTACTGAGAATTCAGCAAGAAGGCTTCGCCCTCTGTTCTATTAAAAAAGATTTTTCTTCAAAGAGACGTTTCTATATGAAAAATGGTTCTCTTTGCAAGTGTCACAGCAGTTTGCCATGTCAAAATAAGTAATTTGTAATGATGGTACTGTATTAAATAATATTCAAGTGACGTATTTTTTCTTCAATTATAAGTTCTTTCCTTAAACATTGTAAGTATAGTTTAATATGATAATTTTGGATTCAATTATGTTGTCTAACAAATTAGTCAAAACACTAATAAAACATGTTCCCCTAATGCTGTCAGTTAGAATGCGTTTTATCTATTTAATTTGAGTTCTCCCTAGTGCTGTAAGTTAGAATGCACTTTACCTAGTTAATTCAGGTTTTTACTAGCATTGTCAGTTAAAACACGATTCCCCAAGTTAATGAAAGTTTTCATTAGCACTGTCAGTTAAAACGCATTTTCCCTAGTTAATTCACATTTTGACTCATTTCAGGTTTTCACCGTAACACACACACACACATATATATATATATAGAAAAATATTACAAAAATATAAAGACAATTAAAGATTTGTTTTAAATTTTATAAAAAGACAAATATTTTTTATCACAGTATAAATTACATCAGGAATGATGTTTACTAATATCTGTAATATTCATTCCCTCAAATAATAGTTACCAAGTCATCAGTAACATTTCTTACCACTATATTATGTATAGTATCAAGATATTATTGAAGAATAGATACTACCAAAGATTTTTATTAATTGAAACAAATATTTTCAAGCATTATTCAACATTATTTAACACACATTTATTACTAACTAAATATATGTGAAAAATTTATAATTAAAAATCACACAAGACAATTCTGTTGATCATTTTTTAAGTCATTAATATTCTGTTTAATATCATTATAAACACACATAACATCTTTGTAATGAGGAACAACTCTAAGATTTTCATATTCAAGCTGGAACTAAATTCAATTTAGTTTTTTTCTAACCATGCTAAAAATTCTTTTACTACTAGCTTTGTTTTGAGCAAAGATTTGGGAAAGTATTTTCAATATTTTTTTGTAGTTTTCTGTATATAACTGTCCACAGTTTTTTACTATGTATCTGTAACTCTATTGTTTTCAACTAATATCAGAAGCAACTATGAAAATTCTGTAGCAGTTGGAATATATGAAAATTCATGGATTCATTTCAAACAAACCTTGTTGATTGGCTTCTTTAGCTCAAGAAAACTAGAGTATCGTCTTTTAAAAGTAGAAAGCCAATCTTAAAGCATTCTCATAAAACTTCTGGTGGGGTTATGATTAGAATTGCTTGAGATGCGAGAACCTTATTAACGACTAAATCAGCCATCAAAAGATGAGTAGTATGCATTTATGCATTATAAGCTGGAATCAGTGGAAGATTTATAATTAAGCCTCTGGGATGCAAAAGGACCAATTAAAAATTTTTATTATTAAACCATCAAGTGTATCAATATGTAAAAAAATATAAATTCTAGGAATTTTAAATGATGAATTATTCTATGAATTACTATATTAATTTATCAAGTATAAATGGTTAGATTCCTATGCATTTTATTATATTCACTTATTTATTATATTTATAAACAATGAATGTCTGCTCAAATGATATTGTGTTCAAACAGGGATAATGCAAAGTAATGAATCAAAATAAATCAATATAATCATATATATTATAACAAAATTTCTAAAATTAATCATTAATAATTAATAATTGTAGATTAATGATTGAAAAGTAGATAAAATCAAAAATGTATTTTAATATGAAACTAAATCAACCAATATATTTAAGGAAGAACTGGATGAATAAACACATTTGGATTATTTTCTGCATTCTCTTATTACATTGCTTTTTTTATTTATATTGTGCTATTAATTGAGAAATGGATCAAAATTATTAATATTACTTCTTCTCTTTGCTTCTTAAAAAATAATTTGGGATCACAGTGCAAGCCATTACAGTTGAAAGTCCAAATTTTAAAACGTTTTCAGATTAAATTTTTTCTGATCAGAAAATATAACAAATATTCTTTCTTTGTTGCATTATGTCACTTTTTGATCCAAAACAATAAACCTTGCATGTATCTCAATAAACTGTTGTAAACATCTCATTTTCCAAACTACAATGCTCTTGCCTCTTTAATATGACTGTTGGCTTTATCCTTAGAGATTGTGCTTGATTACTGAGAAATTAGCAAAAGCACCAACTGTTGTGATGAAATATATTATTGATTCATCATAAGAAGAAAGAAAATATTTATTTCCTTTTAAAATTTTATGGGATTTACTATATATTATTGCACATTTAAGTCATAAAACAGATTCAAATTATTCCTTTGAAAATTATATATAGCATATTTTATCTTAAATAATTATTTACAAAAACAAATAATAATAAAGATAATTTTTAATAAACATACCTAGCTCTTCACCAGTACTAAAAGTGGTAGCACCAGATCTGGTATCATAATGGCTATTAGCAAAAGACAAGAAACTTCTTTGTAAGCGCCTGTGACGTACAACAAATATAATTAATGTGCTTATCAATAAAATGAAGATTACTGCCACACCAACAGCAATGCCTACAAGACTAGTCTGTGGTATTGATGCATAACCTGCCTTGGATGTATAACCTGCAAAAAGCATACAAGCTCAATATTATTGATATATGATTATTAAACATAAAATACTCAATTTCAGTTTATTTTTACTATAGACTTGAATTTATTAAGGATTTCATACAAAAATTTTAATGGAAAAGAAAAAAATATATATCTAAAATTTGTAGATAGTTGGTTAAATTAGGAAATTTATTGCAACCTTTATATATTATTAATGCCAATTGCTAGAGGAAAAATTCTGAAAAAAAAAAATGTAAGCATAACTATAGATTAAAAATGAGATTTGTATTCATTTTAGTTTAATAGACAAAAATATTTTCCTCCTCCCCCCTCCTTACTAACGAAAATAGTTTTACCAGAAAAAAGAATTCAAGTGTCAGCTAAAATAATACAATTTACAAAGCAAAATGCCAAATAATGTAAGACATTACAATAAAAATCTTCAGATCAGTATTTTACCTACTAGAAAAAAAAATCATATTTTTTAAAAAAAGAAGATTAATAAATGCTGAATTTATAATCCAAACTGTTTATTTCTTTAGGAAGACTTTCCACAATGTCACAAATAAATTTTCTTGGGGTTTTTAGAAACTAAAAAAACTTGTCAAAATTTCTAATTGAGTATTTATTTCAAAGCAAATTTATATAAATTTGTGTACACAATTTATGGTGAATTTTATTAATATATAAAGTGTTGATTCTAACTTTGAATGAAATTTTGATTAATTTCTAAGCTATTAGAGAATGTACATATATTTAAAATTAGAAAATGTTCTTTTAAGTGGCATAAAAAATAGTATTTTATTTTGTTTAAGACAATAAATGTGCTTCATAAAAACATGTGAAAAAAAAAAGCAATATACGTAGAATATAAGAATATAAAAAAATGGTCTTACACATAGAGTATAAGAATATTTTTTGCATAAATCAGAATATTCTTTCTACATAAGAATTATTAATTTAATCTTAAAAAATCTTATACGATTTCTTGGTTTGTTTCTTAATAAAAATTAAATCACAAGAACATACAGTTATTTTGTTACTATGAAAAATATTTATTTAAATGCTTACTTTCATCACTTCCAAGAGAATAAATATTAGATAAAGGACCAGAATAACCATGTTCATCAACTACATTTACACTAACAAACACATTACTCCAAGTTGATGGAGGAGTGTGCAAGAAAAATGGTGGCTTTGATGTATTATAAGAAGTAGCAGATGACATATCTTCCTCATTGCTCAACAATACAGTGTAAAGAAATCTAAGAATAACAATACAGTAATTACAAAAACTAAAAATTGTACAAACAACAACAAAGTAAGTCAATTATGGTAGGATATGTTATACAATTGCAGTGCAAAAATTACACAAAATACAGTACTTAAAAAATGTATTTAAGGAAAGCCTTCTGTAGTATTTAAGAAATCAATATGCTTTCTTAAAACTACTAAACAATTTCAAAATGGCATACATTGCCTTTTAGTCAAATTCAGAAATCAAAGTGTTGTCATTTTCCAATTTATTATTTTTTTTCTTAAATTTATAACTAAAATAATATTTAATTTTTGCTATATTATACATTTATTTTAAAAATCTCTTTCATATTAATTTTAAAAAAATTTTTAAAGATTTTTTACTGATTTACTAATAAATCAATTTAATTAACATTTTAAAATATTTCTTTCATTAAAATTTTACTGCTTTGGTGGTTTCAACTTAATTTAAATACAATTTATTGTAATGTATGCTTCAGAAAAAATTGAACATTAATGAGCTTGGTGCATTTTAATCTCAAATACTATAATTAGAATGTCACATTGAGGTAAAAAAATAAATAAATAAAATAAAGTATAGACAGCAAAAAAAATTTATAATTTTTGTTACCAATTAATTTTAAATCAATGGCTATTCTATGCCATTATAATAATAAGCAAATAAGTGCATGCGATTTCTATGCAATTGGTACAAATTACCAATATTGCATATTCTTTTTTTCAATTTGCTCTAAATAAATTTATTATTTTCAAAGGACTTTTTATTTCTCCTGTTTCTCTGCTACACTCTAAAATAAATGCTTTAAGGCAAACTTACTTATCATCTTTTAGTTCTTCTGGCCACTTCACTTCATCCCACGTCACATAAATAGAGCCATTCTTCTCCCTTGTAGCTTTGACTTGAGGAATGACTGGTAAAGAAGGAGCAAGGAATACAACTTCTTCAGACATTTCAGAATGATCAGCATCAGTTTGAACCTGCACAGCATATTTACCACCATAGTGAATGTCACGACTGAAAGATATTTTGCTATCTGTCCTCGGAGCTAAGCCTACATAGTCAATTCTCTGTGTAACCATGTCTCTGATACGAACCTGGAAATATTTTACAAAATACTTTGTAAGTTTTTTTTTTTTTTTTTCCTTAATTTGCAAAAGTATGTTTTAGTCAGATAAAGGAAACACAGCATAACATTCAAATTCACAAAAACAGCCTCATTCATATTAGCAAATAAATATTTAGTATTAAAATGTAAATACATAAAATTAATTTTGCAATTAATTATTATTTATAGACAGCCATTTATGATGAACTTTAGAAACAGAATTGAATAAAATATCAAGATATTATGAAAATATTATGATTATAATTTAATTATACAAATTTTAAGTATTAGAATGCCAGTTGTTGATGTCAAACAACTATAATAACATAAAATATGCAGTATGAACAATGAAAAGCTTTTATTGACTATAATCACTATAATATCTTAATGTTAAAACGCTCCATAGCCTCACATTATATTAAAATGTGGTTTCCAAAATTTGTTTTTACAAGCATAAAAAAAAATTATAAACTTAATCCTCAAAATGAACAAACAGACCACTTAAAGCAGGCATACATTATATGTTAAACAAGTTTAGGATAGAAATATATTTCAAAAGATTTATAACGTAATACAAATTTGATTTTAGTACTTTTTAATTAAAAAAAAACACACAAAAAAAACTTCCTTTGTATATACAATAACGCAAATTACATAATCAACACTGAACTTAAATAAGTTTTACTTCTTTTAAAATTATGAAAATAAATTTTTTGGAACCAAAACTATTTCACATTAAAACATTACATGAAATTTTATTATTATTACTATTTAATGCATTTTCTAAATTTCAGAACTATAATGATGCCATCTGTATACATCAGTGGTTCCAATAGCATCCACTAAAGCATCTTGGGGAGTTGGAACTTCCTCACAGGAGCAATACAAGATATTATATAATTTTATTCACATTTTTTTAATTCAATTTCATAGGTCATGGAATCAAGTAAAGCTGATGCAGACTAAGTATGTGACTATAAAATATTTTCAGAGATAATAGTAATAAATTTACATTGGGTTCAAGTTCTATTTGATACCACTGATCCATCTGGATTTGAAACTATAGAAGAAAAAACCCAATTTTGTCTTATAAAAATTAAAATTTAATCTGCAAAAGATGAAAATCAAATCCTAAGTGTTAAGTTTGAGAGTATTTTAATTCAATTTGTGCTTATTAATACAGAGAAGAGTTTAAAACAATTATTATCATGACAACAAAGTATTGTGTGAAAATCAATGCAAAAAGAATATGTGAGTAACCACATCTAGTTTCATCCCATGATTTGGGGAAATATGTAATGCTCAAACAAGCTCATTCATACCACTGATTATAATATCTTTAAAAAAAATAGATGATGACTTAGATATGTTTTATCTACTTTTACCTACACATATATTATTATTTTCTAAAAAGCATTTGCTGGACTTTTATACAGGTTGCTTTGTAAGTCTGGATGCTGCAAGAGTATTACAAATTGTAAAAGTTTATTAGCTAATAAACTGATTTTTTCAAAAAAATAATCTTTTCTCTCACACTCTCTCTATATATCAAATGAATGGAAATAATATTGGAATACAATAAGGAGAATGAAAGCATTTCATAGCACTGCTTACACATTATAAATAATAATCATTTATAAATTAAAGAAGCACATTTTTTTTTGATAATATGACATATATATTTTTTGATAATCAATCTGCAATGTAATAATGATCAATAAATTCTTTCATTTCTCTTTTTGTATAGGGGAGAAAAAAAACACTCACTCTGTAACCAATATCAGACGCTACTTGAAGACAGGAAGCTTCAAAACTTATCACCATTTGATTAGGAGAATCGAAAGTCAGACTCAAATACCTAGGAGCAGCTTTTCTGTCAAACTTTGTTTCAGCATAGCCACTGCCAGCAGGTCCAATTCCCAAGGGTTTAATAACTCGAATTTGGAAAACATATATAGTGCAGGGGGTTAAACCAGTCAAGGTAAAATTAGTATCTGTAGTGATACCTTTCCTCTCTGAAAATTAAAGATAGTTCTTTTAAATTACATGAATTGTTTAGTTCTTACTACATCAACCATGAAATTTTTATTTATAAAAGATGTAAATGAAAGATTTCATTTCAGCATAATATAATAATAATTGTAATAATGTTCTTAATATCCAAACAAAATCATGAAGCAATGATTTAAATGTTTTACACATGGAGCTAAAATTCTGAATTCTTCACCTTATTTATAGTTTTTTTAAAGGTAAGAGTTTACTCAGAAAATGCATACAAATTAGAAAATAAATCAAGATTTAAAGCATATATATAAAACTTTTACCATAATCATTACTGGTTGGGGCAAACATGTAGACACCATATGTCCATTGAATAGGTCTTGTATATTTTGGTGCTTCCCAAAATAATGTGATAGAATTCACATCACTTTCCCTCTTATCCAAAACTGAAACAGCTGGTAATGGGGTACCTAAAACAACATATTTACAATAATTCACTAGATGAAGAAAGCAAAAACTTAACTATCAATTAATTGCTTGAATTTAATATGCATCACATCTAGCAATACAAGGGTGAAAACTTTATTATAGGCTTCTATTAATGCAATAATTTGGTTTATTATTATTACTTTGTAATGACTAGACTAAAGAGAGAATAATAATTATAATAAGAGGACAATATTTAAAAAGTATCCGCTTGATTATTTAAAATTTAAATTAGGTAACACATCTATCTACTATACAAGGATAACTAGATCGGCATTTCAGATAGGGTAATTTCATTCTATAAATGATACACACATACTTCCTCAGAAACAAGCAGTCACCTCTCTGGAAATTATGTGTCCTTTTTTGAAATTCAAGAGAAGTATATAACTATATTTTTGAGAAGACATTATAATGATTCCATTAAGTACTATTAAAAGCTATGAATTCTAAACTCACCAGTTGTGCTGACTTCAATCTTTTCATCTGGTCCTTTAAACTGTCCACTGAAGGGCAAAATTCTAAATATGTATTTGGCTCCAGGTGCAAGGCCTTTAACTAAATAATTAGTAATTGAAATTATAGAAAGGTTTATGGCTATCATATCAACAATTTGTCATCCATGCATTAAATATGATTAATAAACATTTATGAACAAAATAAATTTCATATTAATATTATTACAATAAAAACTATATCTATGTGAATAGAAGATATTATATAATTATTGACAGCTGCATTTACAATAACTGATTTAAAGTAAGCAATATATCTATATTATATTATCAGCTGCATATTTATATTATATATATAATTACTTATATAAATATATAGATACATAGCCTGATTACACATTTGAAAGTTTTATTTATTTATTATTGTAAAAATAATAAATAAAATACATATAAAAACAAATAACTTTAGAAAAAAAAATACCTGGTCAATTACAATATAAGTAACATAATAAAAACATAGAAATATTAAAACAGAGGTTTTAAAAAATTATTTTAGAATAATTCTAATTAGTGCATAAGTCAATGGATTATATAATTTTGAAAAAAAAAATAAATACATGCTTTAAATTTGTATTCTTTTATATAATAATTGCCAGTTGCCTCATCAATGGCATTATAAAACCGCTGGCAGCCTTATCTAATTTTCTGACAACTTAAAGGTGTCCTCTCAGTGATACAATTCATAATTATTAAATATCTTCAAATAAGTGGGCAATTAATGTGTTAATATAGCCATCAAATTATCAGCTAGTGACAGAACATGAAATGCTGCTGTTTATTTTCAAGTGATTAAATATACAGTCTGAGGTTTCTCTTAACTGGTATTGAAATTCCTATCTTTCATTTTTATAATTAACTATCAAAGTATTCATCAAAAACATAGCAAATGAATAAGACAAGGAAGCAAAACAATCTGATTAGTAATAAGAGCAGATAGAAAAAGTAATTTCAAAAGTATTGGTAGTAAATTCTAAGTCTTCACTGCAGTTTTACGTTTCATGAGCAGTTGTATTTTTATCTGTAATTGCATTAAAAACAGAAAATTAATTTCCAAGAAATATTTGCTTATTGACTTCTCATTACAATAAAATAGTAACATATGTATAAAATATTAATCAATATTTAAGAATATTTCATCAGCAAAAGAAAGCAATATATTTTCAAATTTTTAAGGAAAACTTTTAATAATAGTAATTACCTTTCATTTTAAGAATGTAAAAATGTTTAGTATTCTACAAAATTACATAATCATGTATAAAAACATAATATTTACTAGTTATTTTGTTTTCAGTAGTATTCTGAGTTTCTGCAAAAGTTTCGGTGATATAACTTGGCCTATAAATAACACTATATCCACTGCCTCTGTGAACAGAATGATTCCAAACAATTGTCACTTGACTATCTGTAGCAGACATGATACTAAGATTGGTAACTGGACTCAAAACTGAATCCTTTGCAAAATCGATTATAAATGGCTCCGATTTTTTACTTTCCAGATTCCTATTCAAAGAAGTCATCTAAAAAAAGGATTTAAAAAAAATCAATGACAAATATATATAAAATACTTTTTCTGCTTGAAATAAATACTTTTAAGCCTTATTCATATTTTAATTCTTAGAATTAAAATATGAATTAATGCATAGGAAAATTATTTATAATTTACTAAAAAGTACATTTACAAAAAAAAAGAAAAGAAATGAATATATTTACCCAGAAAGTATAATTAACACCTGGCAAGAAGTCAAAATTGATAGGATGAGAAGTTTTTATTTCCTTCACAGTTTCATAGTGGGGAGGATTTGGTGGTGAAAAATAAATCTAATAAATAAAGAAAGAAAAAAAAATCATTTAATAAAGCAAGACAGAAACTTTTTTTTTTTTACATAAAATACAAGTCATTTTAATTTTGAAAAATGTGATGTTGAAATATACTTACTCTATAAGAATTGATGCCATTGAGTTTTGTTGGAGGAGTCCATTTCACCAGAACATGCTTAGCATGATATATGCTTACCGAAACATTTGTTGGAGGATCAGGAGCTGAAAATATAAGTATAAATCAATTGAAAGTGATTAAATATTCCAGCATTAATTCTCAAAAATTATTTGTTTTATTAGCATAATTTTGAAATACAAGCGTAAAAAAATTAATTTCTAAAAGTTTCAGATTATAAAATATATATATACAATTAATATTTTTTAAACCTTAATTCATATAATATTTTTCATTTTAGCACGCTGTTTAAATATTTTAAGCATTTTAGATAATTTTTTATATATCCATATAGATAAGAATATGAAACACCCCTATTGGTTTAGCGAAATTTATTCTCTCCCATTTTCAACCATATTATAATTCTATAAGTGCATATAGATAGGTAATTGTGATAAAAGTTATAAGTAAACATCAGCAAATATAGAAGAAGGGATTTACTCTCACATGCTTTAGGCAAAAGCCAGAATAAAAAAATTTATTTTATGATTGTTCCACTAAGAAATATATCAAAACAATAAAATCATATTTTGAAGAAAAATATCAAATTCTATTTGGAAAAAAAGATGTTTCACTGAAAGAAAAAAGGGGGAATACATTTATTATATTGAAAATATATATATAATTTAAAATCACCACAGAGCTAATGTAAAAGAGGGGAGGGGGGAATACAGCTAACTTTTAGTCAATAAATGTTTTATAATGATTTTATTCAACAGACGCCAAAGTTTGCACTTTTTGTTTCCATGCAATCAATTCCTTGTTAATCTTCAAAAACGGTAAATAGAAATATTTGATCAATGCTGTTTTAACTTCCTTATAACTTTGTGGAAAAAAAATATTCCTGATGGAAATAAAATAATCACTAAAATGGAAATAAGGTAATCACTAAAATGGAAATAAAATAATTCCTGTACTAATAAGAAAAAAAATTGTACTGCAATATTCCTTTATAGTAATAAAATCTCATACACCCCCCTCCCCCCCCAAAAAAAACCCTTCATTTTGTAGCAATAAATTTAAGGAAAAAATTTAACAGCAAATCAGAAAAATATATCTAATTAAGACATGTAATTCTCACACACAGTTAATTATCCATTATATCAGCATATAGCATAAAACATTTTAAAATTTATATTATATAAATAAGTTATTCACCTTCCCATTCAGTAGTGATAGTGAGAAATTCTGTAGGCGGTGCAACTTCAGAATGATTTGTTAATCTTGTATAAACAGTAACAACATAATCTGTACCAGATGTCAAATTGTTGAAGACAAAAAATGTAGATTTTATCCATGTCATATTTTTCCAATCCGATGATGTAGCTTCACTGTAAAAGAATAATAAATATAATAGTATTATGCAATTTATTTTCTGTAAAAAAATAAATTATATCTGCAAATTTACATTTTTTTTTTTTTTTTTCATTTTAAATGAACTAACAGAAATTAAAACTACTTTAGGCAGCAGATATAAAAACAAAATTTTTTTTTGTTGTTAATTTAATGCTACTAACATATGCATTATTACTGAATAAGATTTACAACATGAAACTAACTAAAAAAAGAATTACTTAATGATGAACGGTAATAAGGAAAAGAATGATTATAACAAATATACATGGAATACTTTGAAAATTTTAAACAGTTTTCCAATTTGCTCAGATTCTAAAATACAAATAATAAATTTTCATAGATTAAATAATGTATCCATAACATAAAAATTGTTTTTCATTTTTAAAAACAATTTTATTAATAGTACAAAAAATTGTTTTTAAGAATGAAAAAAAAAATCAAATATAAATTCATTCTTATCCTTCAAACCATAAGCATAAAAATAAAGGAAAAGACATCCAACATTTCTAACTCAAATATAAATGCATATTAAATAAAAAGCTACCCTTTCATCAACTAAATAAATATTTATCATTTTGATAATTTTAATTTATATATTGATAACTCATGGCACTTAAACAGAGCTACAAACTTTTTGATCACTCTTTTAAATGATGCCAAATCACATTTTCCATTGTTAATAATACTACAGTAAATTTTTCATTATTTATTACAATGAAATGTATCAATAAAGAAAAAAACATTTTTTCTACTCTTTTTTAACAGATAATGATATTAAGTGCACAAAAATTATAAAATTATTTAAAAATAATAAATTTATAAGCATAAAAGGTCATACCGATAAGAGGGTAAATACTGAAAATCTAGATGAGACTGTCCAGCTGGAGGCTCCCATTGAACTTTAAATCCATGCAAATTAATGGAATCTCTTGAAACCAGGAGATTATGGGCTTTGAAAGCATAAGCTACAAAAATACATGACATTATCAAAAAATATTTTTTTATCAGAACATTACAACTTCTAATGTCATAATTGACATACAATTCTAATTGACAAATTACATAAATTCTAATAATTCAATAATTCTTCTAAAAATTGACAAATTTATATATTACAAGAAAGAAATTTTATTTTTTATTTGATCACACGAATTTTACAATAAAAAAACTACTTCACAACAAATAATTTCATATATTTTTAAAATTTTCAAATTTAAAACAATATAACTAAAATTTATGAAGAAAATACATCTGTGAAATGTTAATAAAGCCTATTATGGATCAAATTTTCTACACTTCTTGCACTAACTTATTTGCTTTATATTTTACATATATAATTAACTTTTCTTTTCTGAATTTTCTTAAAACACTATATATTTGATAGCTATTGCAAATGTTTTGTTTAAAGCAAAAAGCTGCCTTTATAGTAAAATATAGTGTTAAGAGATGCAATTCCAGTTTCAACTACTATTTTAATATTAATGAATTTCTTCAATTACATTTATATTTTGAGTCCTTATTGATTTTCAAAATCAATTATATAAACAAAAACTTTTTTTAAGGAAGGGAGGTTTAATTCTAAAATAGCCTGTCCTCTTTACATTACATAATATAGCCTTAAAATTTATCTTAATTATAAAGAAAATTCATTTCAATTGAATTCTTATACTAAATTAATGACATCTCTCTAAATAATACAAAATTTACAAATTAAGTAAAGATTGTTAAGCTAGTTTTTAAATTATGACTTTATTTAGGACTTTTAAAATATTCTATTTGATAAATGTTATTGATATACCAGTGTCATTGCATTTCTTCTCATCATATCCTAATGGACAATCGTCTTTTTTATCACACAGTTTGTCAATACTAATACATTCACCTGTGCCACACATAAATTGCAAAGAAGTGCAAGTTAAAGGAATTACTGAGGCTAAAAAAGAAAAAATGAAAAAAAGTTAGATATAAAGATGCAAAAAGAGAAATAAATATACAAAATTAAATATACAACATGGTAAACATTGACATAAAAAAATGCACAAAATATTACATACAATTGTTTCCAAATCCCTTGTTCCATTCAATAAATAATTATCTACATAATTAGATTATAAAAAACAGCTATTTCTACTTTAAAAAAAAAAGAATTAAATATCATTTTGCAAGTTATGAAAGTGCTTCAAACAATGAAAATCTTTCTTAACAAAAAATAAAACTCTTCAGTATTTCCATAACAACAACAAACAAATAAAAAAAAAGTGAACTTTAATGCAAATTTAATAACAAAAAATTTAAACAACTCAAAATAAAAGTATATTCACCAGAAATGAAAAATTCACCCAAAGAAAATTGTAAATATTTCATTTTCTTATTTTACTTTTATTTCATTAATTACATCTTTTTTTCTTTTTTTTTTAAAATCATGTGGGACTATGATGTTGTTTTGGTTTATGATGTTTTTAGCCTCAAAATGCACATGCAGAAAATTTATGATTTATTACTTTTAAGGCTTTTTTTTTTTTTTTTTACAAGTCTGTAAATGTTACAATTATTGAATGTTTTATTAATTTTCAAATTACTTAAAGTAACTGGGTAATAAAAAATTTACATTAAATTTAGTTATTTTGAGACTATATTTTGTATTAAAGAGTAAAAAATTACTGCTTTGCACTTTCTCAAGTTAAAAATTATTCAGCTAAATACTTATTTAAATAGATAAACTGATTATTAAAGGAGGTTATATACAATTAAATGCAAGTAAAATATTTTCTATGTATACAAAAAAATGTTATGTTTATTTAATAATAATATAATTTTATAAATAAATTCTTACTATTTGCAGGCTTACAACCCCATTCATCGCTGCCATCACCACAATCATCTTTTCCATTACAGATTAGTTTATTAGATATACAACCAGAGCTGTGTACACAACGGAAAGAATCTGCGTCACATGTCACTTCAGCTAGAAAATGACAAATATATAAATAAATTAATTATAAAATTTCACAAACAGCAAAATTACTTTTTTCAAGTAAGCAATCACAACAATACAATGTAAAAAGTAAAACTAAATTTTAATATAATACAAATTAACTTGAGATTTAAGAGGTTATTTTTCTAGAGAGAACTTATAAATAAAAGTAAAAATAAAATATAAACTTGCTAAAAATAATTTGGCAAAAAAATATAGGATATTATCTTATCACCACAAAGCTGTAAATAGTTAAAATAGGACTAAAAAGTAAAATAATCTTTAAGAAATAACAATAATTACGGTTGCAATTTTCTTCATCTTCTCCACCGGGACAATCAATCTGATGATCGCATAACCAAGAGCTCCAGATGCAAGTTCCTAAATTAAACAAAAAGCATTGAAGATTCAATAATGCACAGACAAAATATCAAGACAATAATAAGATACTGTAAAATATTATTCATTTTACTTACTATATAACAAAACTATTGATCCAACATTTATTGCTAATAATATGATTGAGAATTCACAATAAAATTAAAATTTTCTTTAGATAATACTTTTCCTAACTAAGTAATTAATTATCATTACTGCATAAGATATAAAAAAATAAGCCAGGCTCATTTTTGTTACAGCCATAATTCACTAAATAAAAAGGAAAATAATATGGATTTGAGCACTAATATTAGAAAAGAATATCGTATTCTTTTTTTATAATTCTTTAATGACCATATTTTGTATAATATAATAAATACACACACATGTATGAAGGAAACATACATAAATATGAAAATATTATCTCTATTTCATTTTAAGATTAACTCTACTGAATGTCATTGAAGTTCATACCTACAGTGATCTTATAATGCAGTGTGCCAAGCACAATTTAGAGCTAGCATTTATTGGCACTCAACTGCAGAAATCTCAAAGTTTTGATACAACTATTTGCAAGCAGATTAACACACATAAATCTATCATAAAATATTGTCATAAATGTCTGGATGTTAGCATAGTGATGTATATTAAGTATTCAGTTAACCATGTGGTCTTCTTGGGAGGAACTAGCTGTCAATGATTTAAATACCACATGGTTTCAGGGTTATTATTAGAATATTTTCTTTTTTATACCAGAAGCAAACTTGAATAGCATGAACTATGTTGGCTGTGATCTTGGCTTTCTGCCGAATATTATGTGTATTATTAAAAAGAATAAATAATTATACTTCCATGTGTAGCTCTCTAGGCCTGCTACACTTTGAAATATTTTCTTGGATATGATTTACGCATTAATGTGGAATTGCCTTTGAATTTCTTTCTGTTAGAACTTCTTAAGCTAATCTTAAGAAGATTTTTATAAACTTACAGATACAGTACAATAGTGTTTTGAATGAGTATCTGAAAATTGATGAATTGAAATATTGATAAATCAAATAATTTCAGTTGGCAAATCTAAGTCAGCATTCCATGTCCAACACTAGCAATCCCTGAAAATGTACTGCCCCTCCCCTTTCCTAACCAATGGGATTGTATGATAAAACTCATTATTTGTAGTGTATTAGTTTTCATTTTTAGTATATCAAGTTGAAGTTGTTGTACTGTACACAATAGTGAATAAGTATAAAAGTATTATTCTCACTATTTCCAATTAACTAAAAATAAATAAAGAAAAAGTTGAAAAATGATTCTAATGGATCAATCTTAGCCTGGGAATATGGAATAGTATATGCAACAATATTAAAAAGAAATGACGATGCAATTATAAAATTACAAGTACACTTGAAATGAAGATGGGAGTTTACACAGAAAGATTATGAAAATGCTAAGAAACCAAGATTCAGACACTGCAATTCATGCACAATCCATACAATTCATCACCAAGGACAACTAAGAAGTACTCTTTGATTTGTGAAAAAGCTCTTGAAATGAACAAGAAACAAAGGGACAAGGCTGTGTTTCAAATCTAGATATAGAATAAAAAAATAGATATCCAGAGTGAAAAACTGCCAACTAATGCTGAAAAAATTAAACATTTGGAAGTTTAAAAAAAACCAATTTGATAAAAAAGATGGATTTAAAAAAAAAAAAAAAAAAAAAAAACCATTTACAATGCAAACAAGGTTGGTTTGCACTGGAATGAAGTTTTTATGAATGAAGAAGCTGAATTAATTTCTATGCCAGCATTTGATTTTAAAGCAAATAAATCACATATCATTTCTACAACATACAATGACAAAACATAGAAAATCTAAAAATTTGCAATACTTAGAGATAATAAAGAAATTGCCAGGCAACTACAAGGACCAAAAGAATTCATTGATGTACACAGAAATTTTTATAGAATGGTATGACATTGTATTAATTTCTGAAGTTAAAAACAATAAATTACATCAGAAAATTCTGGAAAAATTTTGCTATTGATACATAATGTACCAAGGTAATCCTCAACCATTACACTGATAAAAAAAAAAGAAAGAAAGAAAACTTTTATATAATTTTTTTGCTTTCCAATGTGGCTTCAGTCCTTCAATAAAAGGAGCAGATGATTGCTAAAATCTTCAAATGCTACAGCAGAACATTTGAACTTCAATGCTATGTATACTCCAATAAATGAAATATGTGAAATACAATTCAACTATCGTATATTGAAATTAATTTAATGGATACTGTGTACATAGCAAAGAGCAGCATGCACAGATTAATTATATCTTAAAAAATAAGCACTTTAAAAGTTCAATTTAAAACTAATTTTTCATTACAATGATTTTGTAATTCACATTTAACTTTGTAGAAAGTAAAACAATAAGACATAAATAACAACTAATTTATAACATCTAAATTTTTAATATAAGGTTATGTTTTTCAGTTACAAACTATGAAATGAAATTTTAAGCATGTGCAAACATCAAAATTCTAATATTTGATTCTTTAATTAATTACTTAAAATATTATTAGAATCATTTATACTGAAATTGATTTAAAATTTTGTTACCTGATTTACATCTGAAACGATTTTCACCACAACTCCCAGGGTTTTCTGTAGATACTGGAGATTTTGGAGTTGTAGTTGAAGATTTGTCTTTTTCATCTCCTGCAAATGTGTCATAGTAAGGTTAAATTTTTTTTTTTTTTTAAATAGAAAAATCCTTATATCAATATTTAACATAAAACATCTGCCTCTTTCAATGAATACTGCTTACCACACATATCTTCATCTGACATATCACCACAATCATTGACACCATCACATCTCCACCAGAATGGAACACATGATCCACTCTTACATTTAAACATCCAATTAGAACAATGCTCAGGTGCAGTAGTAGGAACGGGTGTTGTACTTGTTGTAGAACTTGTAGTAGATGATGCTAAAAAATTTTTCATTTTTCAAATAGAATTAATCATTAATTAACAGAAATAATATAGCTATATAAGGTAATTTTTCTGCAAGTATAGATAATCAGTATGAGACAAGCATTCTCAATTCCACATTTTTAATAGCATGAATTATATTACTTGATCCTCTAGAAATTATAACACAAAATATATAAGAAAACCAAACAAATGTATTAAAGATTTTTTTTCTGAAATTTAAATAATTTTCATAAATTAATTTTTCAAAATTATATTTACATGAAAAAAAGAAAGTAATTCCTTTATAATTTAATCCTATATGAATATATACTGTTAATTTTATTAATTCATATCTATGCTGCACAAATACTTTTTTGTAAATGAACATATACAGAATAAAAGATTTTAATCAAAAACTTACTGCAATTCACTTCATCAGTTCCATCACCACAGTCATCCTGAGTGTCACATTTCCAGGAGATAAAAATACATCGCCCATTGCCACATTTAAATTGCCAAGACTCACAAGATACACTTTCACAATCTACTTCATCACTGCCATCACGACAATCAGAATCACCATCACATCTCCAAGACATTGGCAAACATTGCTTACTATTTTTACACAAAAATTCATTATGTCGACAATTCTTTTCAGGGCCTAGAATATTTAAAAATTAAAGAAACAATAATTAATATAAAAAAAGAAATAATAATACAATTTGTTACAATTAATAACAAATGTATATAGAGAGACAGATATAGATAAATAATGGAAATAATAGAAGAAGGATGTGATCTGAAAAAGAGTTAATTTAAAATTTAGTTAAAAGTATTAAGGAAATTAACTCACATTACAAGATAGTCATTTCTATGATGAAATGAAATTTCTTTCTAAATACTAATCTTCATTATAAAGAGAAAAAAATTGCAACATAATTATTTTAAGTTCCAGATTTACTTTTGAAGTTTGTATAAAATTAATGGTTTTAACCAGGGATTGAATAAAAAAAGTACATTTCAACAAATAATGAAGATATGATAAAAAAATTTCAACATTTTTTGAGTATCATCTCACAGTCAAAATTATACATTAATAAAAAGCTTTAATTTATTTTAAAAATATGTACATTTCAATAATGAAAATTGAATTACAATTTTAAATATATTTTATCTCCTTACCAAGATTAAATATATTTATGTTCTTGCTTTAAAAATCCAAAACCCAAGTTTAACTAATAAAAAGTTTAATGGAGAGTTATAGTTGATTGTTATTTTATGATTTGAAGTTAATTTATTTATCTCAAAGAATTTTTTTAGCATACATTATTATATTTCTAAGTAAATCGCTTACTTGTGCAGTTAGCTTCATCAGAACCATCATGACAATCATCATCAAAATCACAAACATATTCAGCTCTAATACAACGCCCATCACGACATTTAAACTGATTAGCAGAGCAGTTAGGATAATCTAAAATAAAAGAAATAATAATAGCTCTTATAAATCTTGGAATGATAAATACTAAGTAAAAAGGTTTCTCATTTTCTTTTATATAAAATGTTTAAATTATTTCTATAATTTCTTTTATGAATTATAAAAACAAAAAAAAACAAAAAAAAAATTAAAAAGCATTAAAAAAATTTTTAAATAATAATTTAATTTTCATAATTATGGGATTTCTCTGGATGAAAAATAGTTTATGAATATTAAATGAAATACAATTAAACCTTTAGACTGGAAAATTTTAAGATAATTTTAGTTGAGTTTTCATTTTAAAAGATTTACATCTTAAAAAAGATCAATATTCGCTTTTATTTTCATTTCAATATTAACAAAAATTTAGTTAAATTAGAATAATAGACTTACATAATAACCTCAGATAATAGTTTGAAAAGAAAAAAAAAATTAATTAATAATTTTACAAGACAGTTTTACTTACTGCAGTTTTGCTCATCTGACATGTCCCCACAATCATCATCAAAATCACAAACAAATGTTGAATGAATACAATGCCCATTTTTACATTGGAATTTTCCACTATCACATGTGGAGTCTATAGATGATAATAGAGAGAGAAAAAGAGGATTTTAAAATTCTATTCATCAAATTTTTAAAGACAACTTTTTTAAAAAATCATACAACATTAAGCTTTATTCTTTCACTAACTTTATAAAATAGATTATAAAATAGATATCCATGTATAAATTTAAACTTACCGCACTGCTTTCCTTCATCACTATAATCACCACAATCATTAGAGCCATCACACATCTTAGTCTTTGGAATGCACTTGTGGTTAGTACACTTAAATTCATCATTTTTACAAGCAACTGAAGCTAGGAAGAAAGACAAACACAATGGTAAAATTATAAATTAACAAAAAAAGGAAAAAATTGAAGAAAAAAATAAATTTAAATTACAAAATTAATTTAATAACAAAAACATTAAAATTACTAAATTAGCAACTAATATTAATAAAGGAAAATTTGTAAACTTTCAAAGCAATTAAAATGCAAAAAATTATGAAATATTAGATAAGAGAGATGAAAACAAAATTTAGATTTTTGTCAGAAAAAAAAAAACTATAAATATGAGTAAAGTAAACAAGTTTTCTGGCACAATACACCTTTATAAAAGAAGACAACTTACTTCCATTATCGATACAAGTTCCATTAGGCAGCATAAAATTTCCATCAGGACAAGAACAGATTTCAGACCCATTGCTGAGTTTATTTTTTATTGACCAATCAGGACACAGGCATACATGAGATCCATCAGGATATGGCACACAAAAATGTGTACAGTTTCCATTTAAAGGACCACTGCAAGGTCCAGTACCTAAATATAAATAAACATAAATGTAATACATCCATTTAATTGCAGTATTATAAAAAAAATTAGCAGACTTTCAACTAGTTTTGAGCTGAAGCTTTATAAATACTCATTTCATACAATTAAGAAGAAAATTTATTCTCATTCAGATTTTCATTTTACTTCATACTTCATAGAATAGGCTACTATTTTATACATGTTGGCTTTATACTGCACTGCATAATTTAAAATTTACTAAAGTAAAGGAAATTCCAAAAAAATAGAAATTATAAACACTTTAAAACAAATTTTATAGCTTCTAATTTTAATGCAGGGAAAATAAAAAACACGTGAACTGTAAATTATAAATACATAAATCTTTAAAATAGAAATATTAACATTAAAATGTACGCTTGGTTCTTGTAATAATAATTTAAACTCTTTCTATTATTCATTTCTTAATAATTAGATTAATATTCAAAATTTTAAGATGAAAGAATCAAAACTGATAATTTTAAGTTTGAATAAACACAACACTGTGATAAAGAACTAATTTCTTACATTATTATAATAACTATGGCTTTTAACTAAAATAAGTGTATTATATCTCCCAACAATATATAATTCTAATATTTATGTGTATATGTGCATGCACATAAATCTACAAAACAGTTTATTAGATCCAGAAGTATAAAATTTGACATTGATATCTTTAGGATGTTAAAATGCATACTAGAAAGGAAGGGGTTGATTTTTAATATTTTGATTAAAATATTTAATAAAAATTAATCAAAATTTCATTCTTTTTCTAAAAAAATTGGAATACAAACATTTTTATCTTTTTAATAATATAAATTCATACAACAATATTTTGATTGTTATAATGAATCTCATATTATTTTTGCTGTTGTTGCACACCTTTCAACCTGATTTTTTCTTCCATTATCAATGATCAAGATTTGAGACATTAGGTTATTTTTCCATGTTTAGTAAACTTCTACTTGGTACATAATTTATAAAGCAATTTATGATAATGATAATTAAAAGATAAATTCAAAAATAATTTTAGAAGAAAATTGTTTAAAGTTTGTCCTAAATTCTGTTGGTCACTTCTGTAATGTAACCAGAAGGATTAAGATATATGACAGCCTTTTAAGCTGGAACTTTGCTTGTTTTATAGTATATAGAATTTTTTATTGAATAATTAAAATTTTTATTGAATAATCCTTAGAAATATTGTATAAATCATGTAATATATTCTGTAATGCATTCTAGAGCTAAATGATTTTACTCTGTACCATATTTTTTATGAATATGCTTTGATTCAAGTATTTAATTGGATTAGCTGAAATTTTATAACTTTAAAATATTTTAAGTGAAAAGGTAAGAAAATAGAAAGTACAGGGCACAATGAACATAATTCTGTAAAGCTTCTAAAATAATATGAAATGCATATCCCTCAAAATAAGTTTAAAATAGACTAAGAAATGCATAAAAGACTTAGTAAAAAATTTTCAAAATCACTTGGTGTCTAAAGGTAGCTATTAAGAAATACAAATAATTACCTTTTTGAAGTCCAGGAGCAAAAACTTTCATGTCCATGGCTCTTCCTGAAGTAGAAACTAAAGTATTCATGCCAGATCCATCGTGCTTGTTAGCCATAACAATGGCTTCTTTATTCCAATCATCAAAATAGATCCAATCCTAATATAACAATTTTAATTTGCAATAAATTGATTTTTTTAAAAATACATACAGATTATAAAAGCAAAAATTAAAACTTAAAAACTTTTAGGATTAAGCATTAATCAATCTTCAAATAAACTGATATATTGTACATTGTTCAGGGTGAAAATATATATATTTTTTTAATTTATAAATAGTCAACCATCTTTAAAGTCTGCCAAATATTTTAGCCTTAGAGCACAAAGTTCTAAAACGTTATAACATAATAAAGACTTTACAGCTATCAAATATCAAATCCTATGCAAAAATCCTAAATCACATTAAATAGTAATGTATGAAGATTTATATCAGAATATGATTATATCTTATATGTGTGACAATTTGATCATATTTGTTTAGCACCAAGCATGATGAATATAACACATTTCATATTTATTCATTAATCACACTGCAAATAAATGAATTTTCTCTATATATTTTCTTAATTAAAGAAATAAGTTTTCAATTTTTAAATAAAAAAAATTAAGTGAAAAAAGCTAAGTCATTTTCTATTCTACTGAAGACTAAAAGTGAAAGAATTGAAATTCCCTCTTACTTTATATACAACCACAGCAAATGGATGAGGAACAAGCTTTGTATCACTTATAATGTATTTGATATTCTTCCCATCTATATCAGCTGATGCAATATAATCCTTCTTAGCATCAGTCCAATAAATTTTATCAGTTGACAGATCCACTGTCACACCATTAGGCCATGTAACATATGAAGAATCGAATAAAACTTCAAAATGAGAACCATCCAAGTATGATCTGGAGACAGATGGCTTTGTTTGGCTCCAATCAGCAACAAAGAGGTACCTTAAAAACATCATTTCAGCTTAATCATTTAAGTTAAAAAATAATAGTTATTGTTAAAAAATAAATTAAATATAGCCAGATTACAACTTCCAACAAAAGGGAAAAAATCAAACTGAAAATTAACTCTTCAACCAACTAATTTGAAAAAGTTCTATTCTTCACATAAAGTCTTGAAGTAAATAAAGAATGTTTATTCAAACAATTCTTGAAAATCAAAAGCGAGACAAAATATTCTTTTGGAGATCACACAAATTTATTTGCAACAAAAAAAGTACTTATTTACCAATTATGAAAAATATTTTGCTTTTTGCTCAGAAGTGAAAGTTAGTGTATAAAAATTGCAAATAGTTTCATAAATTTATAAATACATTACTAGTAGTAATATACTGGAAATAATTTTTATATCACATTTTTAGTATTAATAAATTTACTACAAATGAATTTTAAAAATCTCAACATCATAATAAAAGAAACCGTGTTTTATGACATATGATGAAATAGCAGATCAGCAAATTATTTTCATTGTTAAATTCCTTTTTTTTTTTTTTTTTACAAACAAATATTACTTTGAATACTATTTACTCAGTATTGAAATTACTTTTTACACACTTTATGCATTTACTGTATATAGCTTTTTTTTTTAAATGAAAAATAATGTTACTTCATACTTATTTTTATTTTAGTTTTGTTAAACAAAAGCATAAAGCACAGTACATTTAATATAAATAAAATATGTTTTCAATTTTTTTTTAAAATTATTTTTATTTACAATTTTTTATTCACTTTTTTTTTCATTTTTTTAAAATGTATTTCATTTACAATTTTTTTTTTTCAAATCAAAATTATACAACTGACTAACTCACATAAAGTTATATCTAGTTACTTGTATAAAGTTTAGAACCACCTGACTGACCTGAACCATTCTATAGTATAAAAGATATATTTAAAAAAAAATGCAGAAACTCCCCATTAATATATTTTTAAGAAACTGAGATAAAATGACATATAAATGGAAAAAAAATGCATAATCAAAAATATAGAAAGCAATTATAATCATTACAATTTTAATATTACTAATGTAAATTTATTTAAAGGTAATAATTTCAAAGTTTTTAAGATATTACAAACATCTTACAATAAAGTATTGAAAACAGAAATAAAATTTTAAAATTAAACAGTTATTTAAGAAGAAAAAATAAAACCCTTTTATTGAATATCTTGAATCTGATTATGCATTTCTCAGTTTATATGGTTTATGTACATACAGATATTCAATCAAAAAAAATGTTTAACCATTGCACTACTTATTGATTGTCTAATAAAATTAAATACAGTATTACAAATTGAATTAAGCTCATTTCATACCTTTTTTTCATTAATGTTTTGACAAATAAAAAAAAAATCCAAGTTTTTAATGTTTTATTTTTCCTGCATCTTTTATTTAAAATAGAAAAAGGAAATGTATGATATGCTCCTAGCTTCCAAGGAAAAAAATTTCTGCCTTAAAAGGGAAGATAAATAATTACTTAGGCAGGAAGATTTGTAAATTTTAGTAAAGGCAAAACCAGTGAATAACTGAAACTGTGCATCATATAAATAAAGAACTTTATAATTCCAAAAGTTATGAATGAATCGCAAGAAATGAAGCATAAATGAAAAACATATAAATAATGATTTACTATAAATTTGTTTTATTAATATGCCAGCTGATGATGGCAGATATTGACAAATGATACAAAAGAACTAAAAGAATATTAAAATAGATAGATTCAAAATTACTAAGCAGAAAAAAATATAAAAAACTGAAGCAAATAAAAATTGTAGCTACAATGATTGAAGAACTTAAATAAAAATTAAAATAACTAATTTCTTTTTCTATGTTAACATAAACTGCAGCAGTTTCCTCTGAAATGGATTAAACATTGTTCCCAACAAAAATATATCAATATAAGAAACTTAACTCAAAACTGTGAAAATTTGCTGCAAGAAATACTATGCAATTCTATGTATCAAATATTATATCATTAAAAATATACTGAAAGATTAATATCCATCAAATTACTCTGTATCCACAATTACATAACATATAAATAAGTTACCCTTTTAAAGGATGAAGAGCAATTCCTCGAGGCTTTTCAATATAAGTGCTGTTTAAAACTGTTCGTCTTAACTGCCCTACTGTGGAATCAGTTTTTAGCATTTCAATAACTGATCTTTCTCTGTCTGAAAAGTATATATTGTTGCTAACCCAATCTAAAACAAGGCCTTCAACAGATTTCATATTGGATTCGGCAATAACTTCATTGGATTTATCAGGATGAGTACAATGTCTCTGTAAAACAAAGAAAAAAATTAATGCATATTATAAAAAAATTCTTTGATTGGGCCATGCTTATAAATCATATTTAAAAATTTTGCCACAAAATTATAATTAAAAAAAATTTTAATACATAATAATTTATCCACATACTTAACAGTGAAACTGCTTTAACAATGAAATTCAAGAGTTTAAGACCTATTGAAATGACTTAAGTAGTTGAATTAGAGTAAGTAGTTATAATTAAGAAATTACATAAAATGTAATATTTTTTTTAAAAAAATGTAAAAAATTAAAATTTAATATTTGAAGATTTAATTTAAAAAATTTTACTATGCTTTTATTTATGAAACTTTTTACCTTATAAAGTTTAATGCATATATAAAACATATTATCTCCTTTTTTTAACACCTGATTGAGCCATGTAATATCTGACGTACAGAAAGTTTTCTTTCATTTTGAAAAACGTTCACAAAAATATTTCTTTCATTTGAGGAAACATTATTAACTGATGTGCTAAAATTTTATTAAAAATAATTTACAGATGAATTTCATAAGATTTCAAGGTCCTTTTTACACATTATAACAGGGATAATCATTTTTGAAAAATTGCTTTATTGTGTTTAAATGTTTCTGAACAAATAAACAAAAAGTTTGATAAAAGAAAATGCATACAAAAATTTTCTCTTCATTGGTATCTTGCCAGTATAAACAATGGTTTGCATAATTGTAATCCAATGCAACCACATTGTGAACATTCAACAATGGAATTTCCATCAATTCTGGGGTTTCAGAATTCAAATCCAATCTGCTTATACGGTGAAGTTCAGCCACAAGAATAAATTCAGCACCATCTGAAAAAAATATATATATAACTATCATAAAAATATCAATTCATTCTAAACATTTCAAGATATTTAAATAATTATATCTTAAACTGAGAGTGTTTTGTTCCAGTATTGAATGCCAAGTGTAATTAATGATGGAGTAACATTCAACCAAAAAGACATAAAAATTCTAAATATATTACATTTCTAAACAAATGAAAGACAAAACAAAAGTAAAGAATTCAGAAAATAAAACATAATCAGTATATTCACAATGCTTTGATTAATATTTCACATATAGCATCGGTTAACAATTTTTTTTTAATTATTCAAAAACAAATATTGTGATAGAAGATAAAACAGCATCAACAAAAACTCAATACTTTAACATAAAATCATATCATAGCAAAAATCACTCACTTTCAAATAATTAAAATTACAGTTTAAGTCATTTGCAATTAATTCAAAATAAATAACTGTAATAAACAATTTTTAAATTAAAAGTAAGGACAATGAAATTAATTTAATTTTGAAATGATAAATTAAAACATTTAATTATTAATAAATTAATTATTAAAACATTTAATTAATTTAATAAATTAATTATTAAAACATTTAATTAATTTAATAAATTAATTATTAAAACATTAATAAATTAAAACATTTAATTTTTAAATGATAACAACTAAAATAAGCAACTACAAATGCAATTATTTCCAGAACAGAGACTTAAACGCATACAGCAAGTTAAAGCATTGTTTTTTATTTTGTTTCTATTCAATTTCATACTCACAATTATAAGAACATAAAACTTACCTTCCACTGGACACAATTTTCGTTCAGGTTCATATAGGAAATCATTACCATCAGTGCAAGTATCCCCTGGTACTTTACGATAACTAAAAAAAATTGAATTGCATTCACACAAATTGTATGGATAATTATTAAAAATAAACTATCCTACAAATTTTAAATTGATAAAACAATAATTTAATTATTTTGTGTTCAATAAATGATTATATAAACTACTATACCCTTTTGTCCGATTATAATAACCTCCAGAAACACATGTTGTTAATATTTTATTTGGATCTCCTTCACTTTCATCATCTTGAATACATTTATTTGTCGATGGATCTTCTTTAAAACCAAAGTCACTAAAAAGGTGAAAAGAAAATTTCAATGATTCAGAGATTTTACAACCGCAAAAAATTCTAAGCATTTTTTTTTTTTTTACTTACAATTATTAGTTTATAAATACTTTTTTATAAGTTTCATGAAAACTATAATGGTGCCCCTGCTAATAACCAGACAATGGCTTCTACATATAAAATTTACTGTACAGATTGTCTGATTAAATGTGTATGTGTTAACTTGCATTGTATTAAAACACACACATATATACTTACACAGAGCAAACAGGGAAAAATAATACAACATAAAAGTGAAAAAGGTGTTGTATGTTATGAAAAATCAAGAATAATGAACCAAATTAAAAAAAAAAAATATGCATATGGTTAAACCTTTATCATATAAATTTAATCACAATAATATTAAGTCATGATGTATTTTTAACATGTTGATTAGAAAGAGAAAAGCCAGGATAAATTCTGCTTTAAAGACTTTTTTTAAGAAGTTGTTGATTGGATATCATATATTTATGAAACACGTTTACTTGCGTATCAAGAAAAAAATCTTACTGACATAGTGAAAAGAATGAACAAAAATACAAATGAAACAATATTTTCAAGCTCTGGAAGTCAAAAGCAGAATAATCATAATTTATTTTAAAATGATTTACCATTCATAATCTTCTCTGTCACAAGGACAATTTTCTATTTTTATAAGACGTTTATAATTCTGGCCATTGTAACAAGATGTATGAGAAATTCTTCGTTCGTATATTTCTTCTCGGCCCAATAAGCAAGAGCGATTTGGTGCATGTGGACTCCACATCTTGTAATCTTCAGCTTTGCAATCATGTTCTACAAGAAACAATGAAATTTACTATCTTTTCAATGCATATAAAATAGAATTAATCAATTGTTTAATACATTATCCATAAAATACTTTAAAAAATCTATTAGAGACAGTAATTTTTTTTAATTCCAAACTAACCCAATGTAATTCCAATTTGCTATAAGAAATCCTATCATAATAAAACAAATTTTTAAAAATAAAATACCAAGTAATAATATCAGAAAGGTGGAGCTGATAAAGAATAACTTCATATTTGAAGACAGCACACCGAATATAGTTGAAATCAGTTTTAGAAAACACTCCCCCCCCCCTCCTCCTCTTAATGAATCTATAACAAACATACACACATATAAAGAGGGAAATATAAATATATATGATCAAGAATGAATTTAAAAAATACTACTCAAAATGAAATTCTCATTAAACTTTTAGTAAATGACAATAATACCTCAAAAAATTTCAGAAACTCTAAATTTACCCTTATCTACTATGATTTTTGTTACAAGTTTTATTAATTTACCATAAAACTAAATGAATACTTTGAACTTTCTGTTCAATTTAACTAAACTTTTTTTGTTCACTTTAATCAACAATGCAATCATACTCACTGAAAACATGACGAAGATCCAATTTAACAAGCAGCCATTCATGATGATCCTTATTTGAACCAAACAAAGTAAATATGGTAGTTTTCTCTCCAGGCTCAGTCATTAGCCCATACACTCTAAATGGTTTGCCACCTTCAGGCAAAAATTTAATAGTCTCCCAAGTTTCACCATCATCTGTTGAATAGCTGTAGAAAAAAAATAAAGAATTAAGCATTAAAACTTACATAGTACAGGAAAATACAGTTAAGGAATAAATTCCATTTATTATCACTGAAATTACAAGTTTAAATATACATCAATAAAATTTTGTTTCTTAACATAATAAAATCTTCTTTAAGTTTATGAGTCTGTTAAGAACTATATATAGAGCAAAATGAGAAAAAAAAAAAAAATATTCTCATAGCACGACAGAATCCAAACATTTATCGAACTAAAAATTCAAATATCATGAATGAGAATTTTAATGCTATGCGTCAGAAATGTTTCTCCAAAATTAGATATTTATACATTTGAAATGCTAAAGAAAAATATCCATTTTAACTTATGACTACTAGGACTGCAGTTATTTCTTTTATTGCTTAAAAGAATTATTTTAAGCAATAAAAAGAAGCAAATTTCATCAACAGAGTTCAAAATTTATACATTTAGAATTTACAAAAAATTTAATGGCATGTATAAATGAACAAGTGCATTAGTTTCTTTTAATTTATTTTTATTTCAAGCTTGATTGTTTATGTTGCTTAAACTTTTTGTTAATACTTCTATTTGTTAATAAAACTGATTTTATAAATGAGAATATTTAAATTTAGAAACAATAACATTCATAGCATACATCACTTCATCAGTCTCTTGATGGCTGAAGGATTTTACTGCAACAATAATGCCTCCAAAATCACCAATCATATAAATATAGCTTCCATAAAGAACCTAAGTAAAAATAAAATTTATAAAAAAACTTTATAAGCTACATGCTTCATGTATATTATTTACAAAATTTAGTACAAAGGGTACAAGGAAAGAATTGCAATATGACACAATGAATTGCTTGAGGCTGTTTGTTGTTTTGTGCCGAGATACGTTCATACTTGTACAATAGCTATTGTGCTAAATTTGTGGGTTCAGTTACTCAATAGCAGAGATTATTTGAAATACTTGCTATAGCAATGTGGCCACGATTTGTAGCATAATTTCATACAGTTTAAATGAAGGCCAGTTCTTAGAAAAAATTATTCTTCAATTAGGTAACATTTGTCTACATTGTATGATTATATTCTGATGACACAGAGATTTCCAAAAGAGAAATTTAACTTTGGAAGACACTGAGAGGGTTGGAACGTCACAAATGTCTGTTGCAGGGGTAAACATTACTACTGAAAGGAAAATGATTGATGAAGATGGGTGAATGGCCTATCATCAGATAATTCGGCTGAAATACACCATCAATAAATTCATTTCTGTATAATAAATTACACACAACGAATGTTGCCTTTGGCTGTCGTATAGACCGAGTGAAGTGTGGACTATACAACATGTGACAAAACTTAGCTGTGTTATTATGATGTACCAAGCAAAGCTCAAAACAAAGCTTGGATCATTGATGAAGAATATACACCTGTTATGCCCAGAAAATTCTAATCTGCATAAAAGAAAATGATAGCTGAATTTTTCAAATCATGAGGAATTGTGAAGCTTGTCATTTTAGACACAGAGAACAATCGCTGAATAGTGACTACATAAAATAAAAAAAAAATTTAAAATCTATGAAGCAGAAGTTATAAATGGACATTTGGTTCCTCCATCATGATAAGGCTTCAGCCCACCGTACCAAAACCAGTACTAAATATTAGATCACTACAATATTTCAGCACCCTCCTTATAGTTCAAACTATGTTTCTGGAAATTCAACACTGCTCCTGCATGTAAAAACGAAGTTAAAAGTGATGCAGTCTCCCATGCTTCTCCTTCTGAGGACTTGAGACTTACTAGCCATATTCACTAATGCCCCCTCTCTCTAGCAAAACTTGTATAAGAAGTGGTTTTGGAACATGGTGAGGTATACTGAATGTGACAGGAATTATTTTGAAAAATTAAATACACAAAGCAGCATTGCAAAACATTCTTAGTACCTTTTATATGAACTGCATGTGACAAACTGTTATCTACTTTTACACTTAACAACACTGCTTTTAATGAACTAACTAAATTGTATTAAGGTTGCAAAAAATTAATGGATTAAACTATGAACTGTAAACTGAATCAAGAATTAAAAATTACTTCATTGCACCAAAATTAAATGGTCAATGTCAATAAAAAATTTTTAATCAGACAACTAATTCTAATAACTGAGAAAATTATAACAAATAAAAATATCAATATTAAACACTGTCCTGATAAAAATACAAGCTAAAATCATTTTTAAAAAAAATTCCATTTAAATTTAATGTAGCAAAATTGTTATCAAAAAATGCTGCAACTCTTTCAAATAAAAGCTCACAGTAATTTGAAAAAAATTCTCCCGACAGCTTTTCTTAGTTAAGTTCATTTAATTATTAACAATTATTTAAATTCCAATTAAATATATTATAATTAAAATAAATTTGATTTAATAAATTAGATTTAAACAATGACTCCAGAATTTCTCTTCACAAGGAAAAAATTTGTTAGACAAAACATATTCAGATTTGAATTCTTGAAAGGAACAAAAAAAAGCTCTGTAATTCAGTTATTTGAATTAAGATCATTTTATGTTTATAATCAAATTATATGCATTAAATTATATTATATAATCAAAAACTGCATAAGAACTTTCAAATATATTACATTTGTCTGCTTCTCCCTCTATTCAATCTATTTATATAAAACTTCCAAGAAAAATGTTTTTTAATATTTTAATTTTTAATTGACATACTCCAACTAATATCCTTTGAATTACCATACATACAACACCAACTAAATAAAAGTTATTTACAAAAGTTGTTGTAAATAAAAATTAATATCTAGTTTCTCAACCTAGTTTCCATAACTAATTTCAAGAACTAGAAATTTACCATTCTAAAATTCAAATTTTAAGAAGTAAAAAAAAAACTTAAATACTTTAGTTTTTAAAATGTTTCCCAGACAATCCAAATAAGCCATAAATTAACTAATTTCTGTCTAAAAAAATCAGCGACATCTACAATGAAGAAAATATTTCTTTAAAATGTATCTCATACCAAAATAAGAAAAAGAAATGGAGAATAAATGTTTTCAAAAAACTGTCCTGTACCATCTCCTCCATTTTTTTTTTTAATTTTGTTAAATTTTTAGAATTTAAATAATTGAAATTTTTAAAAATGCACAATAATGGGTATAATATAAAAGAAATGGAAATAAGATTGCTTGTAGTCTAAATACTATGGATTACAAAAATAATAAGATAAATATTAATCTCAGTAATAAATAAATATAATGATAAATTAATAAACTTTGTAAATTACAATTAAATTGTTTATAGTTTCTCAGATGAAATTCAATCATGTATACTTAAAACTTTTAATATACAAGGAGCCATAAAATAGGTTTCCCAAATGAAAGCAACTGTAGCTAAAATTTAACAATAGAACAGAATAGAACCAAATTTCAAATGCATACTATGGAAAGCATGAGAATCATGAGAATTTTATATATGAAAAAAACTTGTACCAAATAATGCTTATATTATATTAGAAGGAAAATCATTTCCAATACTTTCCAGAGTCAATTTGGTTTCATTCTGTCCATTAGTTTTGACTATAAGTCTATCGAAACTGGGAAAAGTATTTTAACATCATTTTGTATTTTTATATTAAAAATATTTTTTAAAAACTATGGTATTAATAAAAAATAATACATACTTCACGCCAAGTAACTCCGGCATCTGAGGACACAAATACACTTGGATGACCTTTCATGGATTTCCCCGCAACTCCTGTCATTCAGAATATTATAAAAACATTTTATTTACTTAAAATAAAATTAACAAGCACATGTCAAAATAACATCTTTAAAAATATCTGCACATTTTCTATATTAAATACAAAAAAAAATCATATATTGGAGCAAAATTATGGATTCAATACATTAAAATGTAGCATTTCTATACATTTAGTTGTTGATTCATGCATCTAAAACTTTATTTAATATTTTGATCCTGAAACACAGTTTGTAAATGTATGCTGAATGCAAACTATGCAAAGAAGAACATTTCTTTTTTTTTTTAATGCAAACATTTCAACTTGAAATTAGGGACTCATAATTTTAAAAATATTTTTTATAACTATAAGCAAATTAAGTTCACAAAAAATATCATTCATTGACTAATCAATATAAATCTTTTGCTAATATTCGTCTTTTCAAATGCTTCAATATTTATTATCTTTATTAATTAGCTTTACCCTCCCCCCCCCCCTGTTTGCAAAAAGCCGGCAATGGTCACTTTTTTTAAATTTAACATTCAATATTTGATATATTTTCAACTTCAACATCCTTTTTAAACAATCTGGACATCTTAGTCTAGAATAATTGCAATAAACAAAATGGTAATATAAAAAATAATATCATAACAAACACAATGAATGATTTTCATAATTCTTGACAAAAGCAATGAATAATTTAAAGTAATTTTGGTTGAAACAGAAAAAGGTTTTTCTCAAAATATTAATTCAAACTGGATGAAATAATATATATTATAACTCATTTACATATAGAATTACAATTTTTCAAAAAAAAAAAAAAAATCTTATCAAAATAATTAAGCTCACAATATGAACAAATAATTTTTCCCTTCCATTGAAATGAAATATAGCTTCAAATTAATTGGTTAAAAAAGAATACTCTAACTACTCAACACTAAAATAAATTTTCAGATTTTCACATATTTTAACTGTTTAATTTAAAAAAACACTAAAGAATTAAAAATCGATATAAATACTGCATTTAAATCAACAGTTTTGCAATAGTCATACTCATTAATACATTGCTCTTTAAAAATAATTTTTTAAAAACTATGCTCCATAATATCACTGGAAGGAATTAATTTGATGTAAATAGAATTAAAATATTAGTAACAGTACCTGATGCTACTATCAAGCCTACTGCTGATTCCTTGCTCAAAATAGGAACTGTACGGAATCTCTGATATAATTGGCTAAATTTAAGTGTTAAATGCAAAGAACAACCATCATTCTATAAGGAAAAATAATACATTGATATTAATAACATCATAACATTGCTTCTATGTTAACTACAAACTAATCATTATTCTTTATAAGTTCCCAAAAAGATAATAGATACTAACTATATTGCATTTTAAAGGAGATCCATTTTTATCTGAGACAGGAGGTTTCAGTAGACTCCATTCTCCACCTTTATCAAAAGTGATAACTGTCATTAAATTATCAGATGTAGAATTTGTAGCATTCCCTTGCTTTAACTGAGTTGCAATATAAACTCCACGCAAGCCTTGCACCTTGTGAATATCAGCAATACGCTCCTCACTGAAATCAGAAGTTAATAAATGTCTTTCAGGAGAAAGATTTCGAGAATTAGAAAACAGTAGATTTAAAAAAAATTCAAAGTAAAGAAATACATTAAAAAAGCAAATACAATCAAAATATGATTTGAGGTAAATGCTATTTTTTTGCCTAAAAAATTACTTTCAGACATTTGTTTCAATGTATATATGCATGTATGTACTTCCGTCATTGTATTTACTATCAAAATAAAATTCAGTGTCTGCTGAGATATTAAAAATTAGTAAAATAAATAACTATTAACCAATTTTAAAGTTAAAAAATAATTCGTCTCGAAAATCTATATCTCAAAATGGATTTCAAGTTCTTAATTCAACATATGTACATTTTTCTTAAACCTCAAAAGTTACTGAAAAAATAGTTTCACATGTTTGCAAGTACTTGCATTCAAGAAAATGGAATCACAAAAGTTGTTAAAAATTGACAATACTCCTTACTTGTAGCAGAACATACCATTTCAAAAGCCTATAACAATAAAACAAAACAATATATTTACATGTATTGCAAAAGGGATGTCAATAAAATTTTTTAAAAAAACTGCAAAATTACAGCACAGAGCAATAATGTTTTGCATTTGATATTCTAATGATTTACTGGCTCAATCATTTTTAATCTTCTGACTATAATATCAGCCATTATGACAACTAAAGCACATGTTAAGTAAATGTGTATTTTGTTAGTTCCAATTACAAAGGGCTTTTGATTCATTCGAGATCAATTATCAAATATGACAAATATTTTTGAAAATTTAAACAAATTTATTTGCAATATTGAAAAAAAAAAATAACAGGATAAAAAGACTGTTAGACTGCTGCTGCACTTAAAGTGCTGTTTTCTGTAAAATATCCTTATGCTTTATTCTTATTATTAAAGAATTTTGATTCAAATGAGGTATATTATCAAAATAAATTATCTATTTAAAAAATTTCTGATAAAATAAAGAATATGCCATTACATAAATGAATACTAGATGTATAAAAAAACAAATGCTATTAGAATATATTTGACCCTCTGTAAATAAATATTATACAAAAAAAAAAAAAATAACACTGATATGATCAATATAAATAAAACTTACCCAGTAAAGCTGCCTTCAGTACTTGGGTATGTTATATACAAAATATTTTCCAAGGAAAGAGAAAATTTCATCCTTTGAACATCAGATATATATAAATTGGTAGTTAATTCATCATGCATGACACAAACAAACACCTGCTCGTCAGAAGCCTCATACACAAATATTTCCTAAATAATAAAATTATCTAATTTAATTTTATATTTCATAAAACACTTAGAATAGGCATATTGTAAAACTTCAATAAAAAATGTATGCATATATATATATATAAAGCTGCACATACCTTCCTTTCAAGATGAGTTGGAAATTCAGCCATTTTAAAAGAGCCTCGGTCAACAGAAACCCATAACTGAAGAACGCCATCACGGTGCTTTGAACCAATTAAATGCTTTAAAAAATAATTGATGAATTACAATCTTTCAATTTTAGTTCATCAAGTAAGTTCTAGTAATTTATAATATTTACCTGTTTCCTGGCAACAAAGAGATATTTTTCCGATACTTCAAAATCTTCAATATGTGTGATCAACTCTTTGATGTTAGATCTGGTTTGGAAAAAGTCAGACGATGACAATAAAGTTGTATCATTTCCTGGTTCAATTCTTTCAACAAAGACCGTATTTTCTGGATCAATGCCTGCTACTCCCCTAGGTTTTAAATATTGTTATATTTTTATTATAGAAATTTATAATTCCTATATAATACATAACAAACAAAATTCTGTGCATACTGAAATTTTGAAGAAAAAGCATTAGACGTTCAAAATAAAATGTATTCAATTATAGCATTTCTTCTTCTATACTACAGAAACTCACAATAATTATTAAAATTATAACCATCAAGCTAATAAATTGATGATTTTCATCATTTAAGTATTTACAGTAACAATAACAAATTTGCCACTTACAAAATATAAAATCATGGTAAAATTTCTTCCCAATAATTGTCATAATAAAAAAAAAAATATGAAACTAAAATTTTAATTTTTTTCAGGCAAAGACCAAATTTACATAATGGGGGGGGGGGGGGTAATACTCTTTAGATCATGCTAAAACATTAAAAAGTTAAACTTGCTGAGTTTTTAGAAACTAAAGATCAAAAAATAAAATATTTTTAAAAAATACTAATTATTTTGTTTCCTGTTTTTACAAAGATTTTAACAGGAAAAATACTTAAATGCACATTTTAGATTGAAAACCAAATATATTAAGGTTTTTATTCATCAGTAGTCATATCAGGCAATCAGTTGGTTTGCAGGGAATATTGACTATATTTGATTTAAATTACTTTAGATACACCTTCAAATTCAAAACCTGCCAAATTGTCCGATACTGTTTTAATTGTCTTAAATTCTATTTATTGTTTACATGAATCTTTGTAACAGTATATCTCCATATCAATATAGCACTATTAAAAATATAAACATTACACGACACATCTATCTTCTAAGTTCTGCAACATCATCAGTTTATTTCTTTATTGTAAACTCACAGATATTAAACAAAATTCATCAACAACAGAAGAAAAACACACAAAATACTTGATGAAATATTTTTTTTTTTTTTTTTTTTTTTTTTTAAATTTCAGGGTAACAATGAAAACTTTTGAATTTTTACTTTTAATATTCTTTAAGAATTTACTATTTCTTTCATTTTTTTTAACTACATTTTGGTTAAGAGGTATATTTAAATCACATCTTATTTAATAAATATTATCAATTCCATAGTACATAACAGTTTAAAATAGGGTAATAAATCACAAATAAATGTTTTTTATTCATATTATGTTTAATCAAATTCTGGAGAACCATTTCTTTAATTGAAACTATTTTGATATGTATCCATGTTTATAGAGTTTATCCTTTCTAGTCTATGTCAATTATATGCAAAAATATAAATAATTTAGAAGCTTTCAGGAGATTTATTATTATTTTTTTAACTGCTAACATTTCACACAAAATTCTTCTCTGCAATTACCTTTAGAGTTAGATAGTATGGCCATGTATTATTCACTTTTTATAAGTCAGTTTAGTTTTAAACATAATTTAAAACTAAATCTACATTTATGATACTAAGCAATTATTAAAAGATGAATCTGTAAATCAATAGTTAAAAATTAACAAATTGTGCTGAATAAGTGCAAACATATGTATCAGATATTCATTTCATTCAAACTTATATTACTTGTTTCATAGACTTGTTTTTATAATATTTTTTGAAAAATGAAAGCCCTTCTGAGAACACTGCTTCACTGAAAGAAATTCTCTTTAAAAATAACAGAAGATGGAACTTATTAACAATAATTAAATGAATTTTTTTTTTTTTTTTTTTTGAAAAAATTAACTTAGGAATGATATTGTGAATTGTTTAAAATGCAACCAATAAAGAATGGAATAAAATTTTCAAATTCCAATAATGCACATATTTATAAAATCTCACAAAAAGTTACAAAAGTATATGTATTTAAATTTGCCCTTACATATATAATTTGGATATATATGTTTGGATAACATAAGAATTTCTAAAACATTCTGTATAAACAAAAAAGCAATTATAGATGTGTATTCCCCCCCCCCCCCAATCAATGCCAATTATTACTAATCCCTTTAATGTAATAATAAAACATAGCAAAATTTGAAAATTGCTTGTACAAATGTAACATGATTGTAATACAAAAAAAGCATCTTTTAAAACTCAGATATGCAGTTCATTAAAAGAAATTTTTAAAAAGTAAAGTTATCAACATGATTTGCTCTTATCACTTCTATAAATAAAAAATGAAGTTATAAGACAAACAATGCCTTCTCTAATGAATAAAAATTTCTTAAATAAGCTCAGATACAGAATTATAAAACTTCTCATAGATTTCAGTTTGTTAAATAAAAATAGATTAAACAATTTAAAGATCCAGACAATTTTCTATCTGAAGAGTCAATTAAAGAAGAGAATATAATGACCTAATCCACATTAAGAACAATAATATTTGATGTCTTACCAATAAAACACTTTTACTTGCAGTTGAATTTCTTTCCAGGAAACACCAAAATCATCAGAAAACCACAACTATTGCAATTAAAGTGAAAAAGAAATACAATAGTGTTACTCAATTGAAGTATAAGCACAGAAGGTAAGAATATATATATGATCAATTCTTTGGCACTAATAAATCAAAGTTATATTAATATCATTTGTAAAGGCAAAAAGATGCTTAAAGTATATATTATATATTTGTGCAGCAATTAGGTAAACTAACAGAAAAAAATATCATTAAAAAGGACTTGCATTTCTTTTATACAAAAGAGACTATTTGTAACAAAATATCAAGATAACATTACTGAGAACAGAATGAATTTATATATATATATTACAAAACTATTCTTTACAATATTAAAAAAAGAATTCAAAATGTAACTAATGTAATAATGATACAATCATATATTCTCTTTACATAATGTTAAAATGTTAATATGTGCTACAAAGGAGTAAGAGTTTTTAATATAGCTTTACAGAGCTCAAATTAAAATTTTTATAATTTTATAAGAAGAAAAAGTTTTTATTCAAGTTTTACAGCAGCTTTTTAATAGTTTTATCAAAGAATATTTATTACAATCCTATTATGTATTTTATTAAAAGAATGCATAGTAATTAAATAAATGAGTACTTAATCTGCAATTTTCTAAAAAAAAAAAAAAGCTTAAACTTCAATTAAAAAAATTTGCAAATTCAAGTCTGGTTGATTAAAAATAATTCTTCGTTAATGAAATTCAACAAAAACAATAATAAAATTGAAATAATATAACAATAATAAAATTGAAAACACTTAAAATTTACATATAAAGGAATTCAAATATAAAGCAATGGGGTCAGCCTCCCCCAAACTTTCCAGCATGTCCTCTTATAAAGACTCTTCCCTTATAAAATTTTGGATCTTGGGTAAGGCATTGAATGCCTTGCAAGGCACTGACAAGCAACTGTTGCCAAATATTGATCTTTGGAACAAATTTAACATTTTTACTTAATCTATCATGCAATCCTTCATAATTAATCCTTGTCACGGATTTAACAGTACTCAAAAATCAAAGTTGTGTTTTAGATATATTCTTTACAACCCACTGAAACTAAAAATTGACACAGAACTAAATTTGTTACTTTTAAACCAATACATTTTTGAGTTAACATACTTATACAGTTGTGTATGTACAGAACTGCAAAAAGTCAGTATTTTGAAGGATTTGATTTCAAATTAGATAGACATCTAAACTTTAGATGCTAAATATTGCACATAATTATATTCATCTAGCTCTCGGCATTCCATAATTATTATGTCAGCTTATCTTAGAAATAGATGAACAGGCATACTTTTTTCATAGATTTTGCTCAAAATCTGATAGATATCTACAAATTTGGTGTAAAGACCTAGTACCAAATTTCATCTTTCTAGCTCAAAGAGTTTTATGAATTATCTTTGTTGCAGACAGACATAATACCAAAAATGATCTTTTTGAAATAAAGAAGGTCTAAAACATGTAGATTCATCAGAATCTCAAACTTTTTGACAATTATAGTATTGTTTGCCAATGGATTCTAAAACACTCCAGGGCTTTCGCACATGCATTAGGATGGGTTGAATTCGGCAAAATAGGGATGAAAGGAAAGGAGGAGATGTTTACATTTAACAATAAAATAAATTTCGGAAATAGCACATATCCTTCCGTGTATCACCCCTTAATGAAACAGAACCGCCAAAAAACGGTCATCTCAAAATATTGAAACGAACAGTACTTTTTCTTTACATCATAGTACAGAGAATTAAGAAAAAGATTAGAAAGTGAAAAAGTTAAAAATGAAACAATTAAACAGTACTTATACAGGGTGTCCCAAAAATATGTATACACATTTTAGCAGCTGATAACTAAGTTATTTCTTCTTTCTTTACAAACTGAACCCATTGAACCGAGTGATGGCAGACAGACTTGAATTTGAAGAAAGGAAATTTATTCTAAAATGCTGCTGCAAGTATGAAAATGCAGTAGAAGTGCAAAGACAATTTGAGAGGGAGTTTAACAAAGAACCACCTACACGAGTTACCATCACTCGAATTAGAGATAAGTTTGAAGCTGATGGAACTGTTCAGGATGTCCATAAACCTGCAACAATTGTTCAATTGAGGGCAACCATTGAACATGAATGTAAGAATATCCCAAGGGAATTGTTCCATCATGTGTACTATTCCATCGCTTCGCGTTATCAGCAGTGTCTGGAGCAGAACGGATATCAGTTTGAGAACATGCGATAACAAGACAATAGAATGATATTTGTAGAATCTTTTATATGATGAAAATTATTCAAATTATAATAAACCCCAAATTTACAATTATTTAAAGTGTGTATACATTTTTTTTTGGGACACCCTGTATATTAATTGTAAGTCATTGACAAATACTGTTAACAGATTAATTAACAAGAAATCTTTGGAGATTTTTTGGAAGTGAAAAATTGCTGGTTGAAATAAGCATTGCATCTTTGGCAATAAATAGCTGGCATTAATAGCTACAGTTAATACACAAGTACCAGAAAAATTATATTTTTCATAGAAAGTTAATTTTAAAGTCTCTTAAAAACTATTTATAGTATGTGTGTGCGTGTATAATTCATGTGTTGAACAATCAGGCTGATAGAAAGAAGATGCTTTTTTAAATAACTTGAATTTATTTTTCTCATGGGAGGATATGATTTCTACATGAGAATAAAGATACAACACACAATAGAACATAAGAGAAAAAGTTTGAAGGTTTTACTTTAGTGCTCTTATTAAGAGATTCTTATAGGGATTTCTTTGACACATATAGATTTAGAAAAGGTATCTTTGGAAAAAATGTGTTATATTAGAGATTCCTAGCCTAGAGCTTGAATATTTGTCTTGGAAATAATTACTTAAAAAATGGAGTTTGGATCACGAAATAAGGGAAAATTTTGGAATAAAGTAATATAAGTATAGATAATAAATAAGAAATTAATTATGATTTAAAACAGATTAAGAAATATCACAAACACATATGTATAATAAGAAAGTATACAATATATATTGAACATTTAACTCAATTTATAAATTTTGTTTTGAAAAATTATTTGTATTTACCTTTTTTAGAGGATCATTTTTGTCCATTCCTAAAATTATCTGCCAATTAGTTGGATGCATAGAAATAATATCAGGAGCAAATGGCACTGAATGCTTTTCAAACGACATTCCAAAGTCTCTTGTGGTAAATATATAGTTATGAATAACATCAGTAAAGATATACTGGAAAAGGAGGGGGAAAAAATGTGCATTATATATATATATATATATATAAAAATTTAATAAAAAATAATTTTGCCTAAAAAAATTGTAAACTTAAAATATTACTTATTATTTCATCACTGTCAATTTAAATAAAATTCTACAATATTTGTTTTTATTTAGACAAAATGTTGAAATTATATAACTCCAGTCTCTGAAATAGATAAAACTCATCTAACTTTTAATACAGAAAAAAAAAAATTTTTAAGTACTTTTTAGGAAAAAAAGTTGTCCCCAACCCCTTCCCTAGTTCCTTCACAAACATGTTGCATTGTTTTTAGCACTATAAATGTAATTTTCAATCAAATAACAAACACAAATTTATGAACAAATCAACTAAAGACAAATGCATTTTTTTAATAAAATTTTTTTTAATTGTAGTAATATGCATTTTATTGATCTAAATGAGCATAATAATCACATCTGTTTTCTTAAATAAAAGCTTCTATTTGTTTGACAGAAGACTGATATTATTTCAACTATTCACAAAGACATTATAAGAATATGCAATCCTTTATTATTACTTTTCATAATAAAAAAAGTCAGCATGAGTAATTACTATGAAAGAAAATTGACAGTATAAATCATAATATAAGAAAAATTATTATTATAATATCTAACAAATACAAATATTACAAAAAGAAATGAACTATAATGATTTGCCAAGCAAAAATCAACTACAGTGATTTTTCTAGATTTTTAAAACATAGTAAATGTTCCAGAAATAAGCTGCAATTTTCTAAAAACTGCTCAAAAACTTATTAAACTGCCTATTTTATAATCATTAACAACACACAATTAGAGAAAAAGACTCATAAAATTTCATTGGTAAAAAAACAAACAAAAAAACATGGGAATGTTTACTCACATGATTGTTCATAACAGGACTTATATAGAACATTGATATGATTGATTGTTGAGAATCAGATATTTTCATGTTTTCAGCCTGTTTTTCCACAAATGTTTTTCCATAATCATACGAAATGAAGACACTAGATGTTGATGCAGTATTCTGTAAGCGATCCCGAGCCAAACAAATGAGAACATCACTTCCTTTGCCTGCCCAGTGGACTGATAACCTTTCATGACTATCATTTAGTCGAAACTAAAAAAAAAAAAAAAGATTGAATTAATACATGCATTATTTTTTTAAAAAATGAAGGACATTTTGTTTATACTAAGAAATTCAAAGTAACTTTTCAAATAAAAGTGATTTTCTTTCATTAAAATTACAACCATTTAGAAACATAGTAAATATTCTTCAAGCATGCAACTACAAAAAAAAAAAAAAAAAAAAAAAAAATGTCTTGCTATCTCTATAATCACTTTTTAAAACTTTAAAAATTATCCTAAGATACAGATAATTTTTAGATTTTTTGCAATAGAATCATTTAATTTTAACTAGAAGTCATTCACCTCCAATAAACACTGCCTTAATCAAACACCTCCAATAAACACTGCCTTACACAAACACACATATCAATGACACTGAAAAAGTGAATGCAGTTTTGTTTTTACCTTACAATCAATATTTGATCATAAGTAATTTCTTCTAATTCATTTATAATATGTAATATAGACATTAATAAAAGATAATAAAATTGTTTAAGTGATTAAAGAAGCTTTCGATTAGCAATAATACATTATAAATTAACAGAAAATATGAAGATCACAAGATACTACAAATAGCACAATCATTTGAAAAATAATTCACCATTTATAAAAAGGATTTATAACAATACAAAGAAAAGCAACTATCATTCGATGATGTATAAGCTGTTTGATTTAGGTTACATTTTATGTGAATTTCCACCATCTCCATCTCAGAAATAATGAACAGGAGATAATGAACAACTTTTAATTTTAATTGCATTTAATTTTTCTTTAAAATGGAAATGGAATTTTTTTGCCCTCTATATTGAAAGAGTTAATACCTATAGATCATCAATTTAAATAACTATTTAGAAAATCTAATTTAAAACAACAGTTTAGTTTTTTTTTAAATTATTCCTCATATTATTTAACATAAAATGATTTATTAGAGCAAACAGAAAATCAAATTATAAAAAACCAATTTATGTTGGTGAATCAAATTTTTTCATATTGTCTCTCATGTAGAAGTTTTAAAAGAATGATTATGTAATATCACAGAAGAAATAACACAAGAGAGGAAATAATAAATTATTTTTAACTTCAAATTATGAAAGTTCCTGAATTAGTATAACAACCTCATATTTAAACAGTTTTTATTTAATGAAGAGTAATAAAAAAGACATTTCACTTTGCTAATGCAGAAAAAAAAATTCCAAGGGTTATTTAAAAAATATGCTTTAAAACTCTTCATAAAAATAAAGTAATAAAAGTATTAAACAGAATTTAATTCTAGAATAAAACTACAATTATATTTTTGTTAAAAACTAGTTTATTCCTCCTTAAACCTTCTATATTTTAAAATTATTTCCTTCATTTTAAAATGTGTGCCATGATAATCGTAAGTGATCTTTACATATAAGATTTTAATCTTTTTCTTTTGTGACATCTAACTCCACTTATACTCCTATAAAAGTTACTTAACAAAACTAGCCCATTTATAAGTTAATTGTTGAATATCAGCATATATTTTCCCCCAGTTATTTCAATGAAATACAAATATAAGTTTACAAATTTATATATATATATATATATATATATATATATATATATACACACACACACACAATTGAATTTTAAAACATCCTGGATATTTAAATTATAGCAAATTCAACAATTCCTGTAACTAATTACTGAGTTCCCTTTTTGAAAATTTAGGAAATAACTTAAATAAGTTTTTAAAATAGGAAAAAAAAATATTTCACACTTTTAATAGCAAGCAATTCAAAGGTTTTTTTATACATATATTTCCAAAAATGAGAAATATATTATCAAAATTCGTTTCAATTTCAGAATTGAATTTTAGTAAAAATTATCATAAAATATTACAGAATATTCTTAGTTTCAACACATTTCATATAAAAAGCGCCGCTTTAAAGTGCAGTCTATTACTATATAATTTATTCGCAAGGTAAACGTAGTATTTCTTATAAATAAAACTAACCTAAAATTCTAACTTGGTGTAAAAATAACTTCAATAATCAAGTATTTTTGACGCAAAAAATTCAAAAATACTTACAACAGATGAAAAATTTGTATTCAAGTTCGCAGAATTAGAAAGTACATCTCGTTTAACACGATATTCAGATGGAACTTCTCCAGGTAAGTCTGCATATCGGTGAAATGTATGTGTACGCAATTCATTATTAGGATTAGAAGCTCTAAATAATACAGTAGCGGGATGTCCAAATCGTTGACAATGACATATACTGAATAAAATTAACAAATTTAAAATTAAATCAATTTTTACTAATGGAATCATGTTTGTTCATTAACTTATAAAATAACTTTGTTTCAAAAAATTCGGTTCATTTCGTATTATGTTGTGTTTACGAAATGAATTTGAGCACTGTCAAGCAAATGTTGCCAAACAATATGAAACAGTTCTTTTAATTCAAGAACATGTGATCTGTGATACATTTGCTGGATCTAAATTGAGGATATAATTATGACTTTGACAAAATTGTAGATTGACATATAAAAATTGAGGATATAGCAAGGTTACTGGTGTTTTGTTCTTGTATAATTTTAATTAAAATGGATAAAATATCAAATTAAATACCAACATGTTCAAATAGAAAAAAAATAAATACACTTCAATAAAAACTAAAATTTAAGAAGAATCGATAACCGCTTTGACATTTGCTGCTTCAGTATTAATTATTACGAAAGAAATGGTTAAATAATAGAATGGTAATGATTAAAATGGTGGATTTTAGAAAAAAAATTACTAAATTACTGGGATTAATAGTCAGTGAGGGAAAAAAAAAGTATCTATGAAGTCGAGTAAGTCAACATTCAATTAGATGTTAGCTATGAACAGGTGCAATTCTCATGCAATTTAAAAATGAATATTTTGCTTAAAAGAGGCAGTTAGAATAAAATGAATTGCTTAAGAAAACAATAAAAGATACGAATTTCAATTTGAAATCAGAATAAAGGCAGCGAAAATATGATATTGGTTTTTATTTAATAAAACTGTTGCCATTGGCGATAGGCGAGGACCGAACTCGCAACCTTTGGGTTCGTAGCTGAGTAACATGACCACAAGACAAAAGTAATTAATCATATTTCGTAACTGTTATCTGGCTTATAAAGCTTCACCACAAAACAATATATTACTAAATGTATATATACAATTTGGCTTTTTTAGGAACTTTATGTGATTTCAAGCCTTTTCTGCAAATAAGTGAATTTATATATTATTAAAGAGTAGTACTTCATTAAATATTGATGTCAAACGTTACCGAGCTTTATAATCACATATTGTGTTGAAACTCACAATACTGCTTTATTCTCCTGCAGAAAAAAAATTCGTTTTTCAAAAATCACATAAACAAAATTAAAATATTTCTTTTGAAATAAGGCTAAAATTATGCAAATGATTAGGCTATTGTTTATTTAAAATTACGTTTCCTCTCTTATGTGTTTTAATTGCATGAACTTTCAGAGATAAGATCAAGATTATCAGAGTCCGTCCTACTTGGGATCGTGCTCCAGAGGAACACAATATTGTATTGTACCGAAAATTCTGGAATTCGATATCGCACAGTACTGTTTAGGAATTTAGAATCAGGATAAAATATAAAATTATTGTTATGCTTTTCAGTATTCGATTCTGATGTTGCATATATAGATTTCCCAATATTCACCTAATTAACTCCCAATATGATAAATATTCTCAAAATTACTAACCCTGCAGAAACTATTCTAATTTCTAATTAGATTCTTGATTATTTCTGTAGACTAAATTTGGTTTATTTCTGCATTTTACTTATCTTTCTTTCGAGGCAGAATCTTTAGACCTGCCAGAGGTGTCTTATCCATTAACCAGCGATTACCTCTCAAGTATAATTATCATTTGTTTGACTCTAATTTTAAAGTTCTATATTTTTATCCAAGAAATATATTACTACATTTTTTTTATAAATTATTAAAGAAATGGCTTAAAATAGTTAAGTTGCAAATGTTATCACCTTCTTAACATTCCTAACAAAACTGCCCAAGCTTTTAATTCAATCTAATTTATTCATTGTTTTAATCTACATTGAAATAAATTGAGAATAAATATAAATAATATTCTGAATAAGAATAATTTTAAAAATAAATCTTCTCATTGTAATTTTTAAAATTACAATGAGAAAGGAAAGAAATTATTTAATAGAGAATGAGAATGAAAGAAAAGAAATTTAAAAGAAATTTTTTTATTCAGTTTATTAGGAAAGTTAAAAATATACTCCCATGTGTGTCTAAGAATCGTGAATTTTTTTTATCGATGCAATAATAAACGAAATAATTATTATAAATTGAAAATGTGAATTTAAATCTGAAAAGAGAAATAATATAACAATATAGTATACCCCTTGAAATTTAGACTATTTTAACAAGCAAAACTCAATGGGGTCAATTCATGTGACGTAAAAGTAACATGTCATGTACTTCTTGCGCATGGCATTTAAGTTTCATCCGCACCGCCTTCGTCGATCAGTCTGCAATTAACGTTCTCTGCCAAGTATGAAGCGGATTTTTTGTTTACATTTGAAGTTATAATTTTGGAGTCATTTTCTTTCCTCTTATTATATGTTAACAGAGGAAATACTGGTGTGCTGATGGATGCATGTTTTAATGCGAAACACAAGAGTAACTGTCATGATAAAATGTTTTCTTATTTTCCTTTCAACAATCCTGACTTGGGTTGATAGCTTTGGTGTAGATTTCTTCAAGCCTTCGAAGTCGGTGATATGCTCCAATCATTTTGAAGAATTCATTCAGTGTGTGTCCATTTATTAAATATAGCTGTTCCAGTAATTTGGTAGAAAAACTCTTCGATGAAAAAGAAATCAGTAAGCGATTTGCCACCAATAACAATCAAACAAAATCGTGAGTGCATTTCTAATTTACTTTATTCACATTTGATGAAATTTCTGATAATTTTGAATATGCTTGGAAGGTTTTAAAACGTTGACATGAATATTACATTGCATTTTTTTACAAAATCTTATCTAAATTTAATTAATGTAAGTAAACAAACTCCTGTTGCAAAAATAATTGCTGTAATGCTAAACTTAGGTGGAAGTGAATATTACCAGTTTTCTAATTACATTTGCAGATTTCCGATGGATTCAAAGTGAATTTATATCAAACAACGTTTCTATTGTTCAAAATAAAATGTTAATAGTTTATTATATTTAAACTGAAATTGATTGTTATCATAATATCCTGTTATAACACTGTGCACCACAGTGATTTCTGTTTTAATAAATAAAGGTCTTTTCTTTGAAAATCAATTTCCATATCAACATTATTATATAATTTTTATTCCCAAATTCATTGCTACATAAATGTTTCCCTTTTATATATATATATATATATATATCTTATGGCCTTATTCTTATTTATTAAATTTACTGTATTGTATGTTTTTTGTTTTATTTTATGATATTCATTCAATGTAATTTTTATCAATGCAACTTTAGCATTTATAAAAATTTCATAAATGTTCTGCTTTAAAAGTATATTGTTCAACATTATGTTTTTATTAGTGATAAAAAAACTGTTCTTTAGTATCTAGGATGTTTCTGTTGAATAAAATTGTTTTCATCATTTACATTGACATTCTTGTCATACTGTGTTTATATTATTTCTAAGTGTCTGGAAAAATAAATAGTAAATAGTTTTTTGAATTAGTGAGTACATTGAAACATACATTTCATCACATTTTTTTGAATAATTATCATATACATTTTATCTTTCTCTCTCTCTCTCTCTATATATATATATATATTTGTAATGAGTAAATAAAAATTATGAAAGCATGATTTTGTTTGTTTTCCTTTAATGATATCTACAAATTAAAATGAAATTATTTATTCATAAGTTGCATAGATTAAAAAAAAAAAAAAAAAGGTATCCATACTTTTTATATTTCATAATTTGAAATTGTAAAAATAATTTATTCAATATATACTAATTTGAGTTTCATGTTCTTTCGTCTGAGCAAACTGAAAACATCAAAGTTTTAATATTTATAAAAGTAATTACATAAGAAAAAAATATATAATAATTTTATTAGTAAGCTTTAAAATATTAACTTATCTAAGAGTAATAATTATTTTTAAAAAGAACTAACTAGGGGAACTATATTCATAAGATTAAACATTCAATACTATTTAAATAATATGTAAAAAAGAACATATGTAATTTTTCAAAAACACTGCCATAGTCATTTGTCAAAATGTATTCTTCGGATAAAAAAAGGGGGGGATATGGGAAAGGAAAGAATAAAGCGCCACCAAACGAATTAAAAAGCGATATTAATTAATTATGCAAAAACAATAATTCCATTGAAAATACTAATTGAAATTTTTATCTAAGAAATAAAATTATATAACTAAGAAAATTTGGAGAAAATAATTCAAAATAATATCTTTAAAAAAAAGCAGAAGTTTTTAATAATTGATCGGCTAGCGTAATATTTACTAAAAAATGGTTTCGTCAACGTTATCGGCAGACATCACGACATGCGCAGAACGGTTGAAAATTGAACAGAAGTGGTTTGTTTGGTACCTGACACGTGACCGTGAATTGACCCCATTGCATCTGTTCATATTGTGTTAAGAAAAAAAATTTGTAAGTAGTGATTAGGGATGACGAATATTTTCAGAGCGGTTATTACGTAACCAATATCAAAAAGTCACAAATACAAGTGATCAATACATTTCAAAGAAGAGTGTGATTCAAATCCTTGATACGATCTTACTGGTGATATTTCGATTACAAATTTCGGATCACGATAGAAAGTAAAAATCGATACATTATCACTGAAATTTGCCGGAGCGGTGACTTCACTGGAAAGTAACAATCGATACGATCTGTCCAATGGAAGCTCTCGAAAGAAATCTGTGATTGGATTGAAAAGTGAATGGACCGGTTATTGGAATTATCGTATCGTATCATTGAATTGCATATCACTGAAATTTATCGGAGCGGTGATTTCACCGGAAAGTGCGAAGTCAACGCTCCACTTTACGGGAGTGATCGATATTCGTATTCGATGATGCACTATTCCATACAGGTAATTTTAATTGCTCCTGACATGATTGACTTTGATTACATGTATTCTGTTAACTGCTGGCGCCATCTATTGGTAGAATATAGGACTAAATAAACATTTTAAAGAAATGACATATATTTTTAACTCACCTTTTCCAGAAAATGGTTCACTCTAATAAATAAATTAAATAAATAGTTTTGAGAAAAAAATAAAATTTAAGAAGTAAGCTGAAACAGATAAATTAATTCAATCACACGTTGCTTAAATTAGTAAATTAAATTTTATATTTAATATTAAGTAATAATTTTTAATTAATATGATTGAAATAGCAGATATTTGGAACGCATATTTAAAAATAACAATAGCAATATTATTTGTTATTCAAAAAATCGTGGATTATGCATCTCTAGTATTAATTAGTGTAAAAAGTAGCGGTTAGTATTATAAAAATATTTGAACCTAAACAAATACCTTTTGGATAATAGATGGCGATACCTACTTAAATACGCATCCCATAGTGCTCTGCGATTCTTATTAATAAGGAGATAAGATAATGTTCTGATAAGGTGCGAGCGTTAATGTCTTGTCTTTCCTGTTTGTGTGTGTTTTGTGTGAAATGTCATCATTAAAGAAATATTCCCCAAAACATACAGCCTCTTGCTTCCTCTGCACGGATCATAATGATCTTCATTCCACTACAAGGTGTATTAAAGGAATACTACTTGAAGTAAAATACTGTTTCAATCTAAATTGACTTCGAGTCATTATGACAAACACAGATAGGAAAAAATCTTACGTTGCCTTTTCCCAAAGCGATCTTTCAATGTGAATACCATCATAATGACCTATCCCTAAAAGGAACCCGCGCGATTTTGGACATCTTTAAATGACTGTAAAATTGCCTTGCCTGTTTTGATTACCTTCCCATACATCAGGTTATTAAACCATGTAGGGGGAAGGAAATATGTTAAAATACAAATCAAACATTCTAACAAGCAGTATAGACTTAATGTAATAAGCCGTGCAAACAGAACTTCCTTTTTTATTCATCCTAAGTCAAAATGCATGCAACCCATTTTTGATGACTTCTTGACATTACGTTAAAATACGTGTAAAACCCTTCGAGGTTTAATATATCGAACATTAAAAATTAATCTTTTCTAAGCTATTCGCAGTTTTTTAGTTTATAAAAATTAAATTTAAAAAAGTAAAATAAAGTTCTTTGTATAACAAAGACTGCTCAATAAGTAGACATTTATTTTTGAAATAATAATTTTGGCATATTCTATTTACATCAAAAGTTGTATGAAGAGTTTTTCAAAAGCAATATTTTTTATTTATAATTAATCAATTATTTAAATTTTTATTCTTTTAATTTTCTTTATTCATTTTTTTTCTAATATTAATTTATGGCTCATTTAACAAAAAACAATGATCTAGATTATTTAATTTTAAGAAGTCAAATGTTTTTAAATCAGGACTATGAATCAAAATCAACATACCAAAAAATGCATCTGATTTGTCAGATCACTTTAAGAAAGATACATAGAAGTTTCTAATTTGTTATTACGTAGTTTACATTACTGTCATCACAACATTGATCAGCGCTGATAAATGTAAAATTTATAAAATGCTTTTCACAAAATTATTTAACGTTGTGCAATATAGAATGTTCACTATAAGTTTCTCAACACTGTTAAAAGTTATTTGGCGTAGAATTCTCAGTATTTTAACAATATTGTACAAATTGTATAATATTATGCTTTTAATGGAAAAATATTCCAATTAATAAAGAAAAAAAAGACATAGCTAATAACATTGATCAGCGCTGATAGATATAAAATTTATAAAATGCTTTTCACAAAATTATTTAACGTTGTGCAATATAGAATGTTCACTATAAGTTTCTCAACACTGTTAAAAGTTATTTGGCGTAGAATTCTCAGTATTTTAACAATATTGTACAAATTGTATAATATTATGTTTTTAATGAAAAAATATTCCAATTAATAAAGAAAAAAAAAGATATAGCTAATTATTTTTTGCTAGATTTTTTTAATTATTAAGGCTTTTAAAAACTTTGTTGCTTTTTGACATTTGTTACGTATTGTACAATTTTGTTTAGACAGTATTCCTCGATATTCACAGTATCGTCCAATATTTATCATACACTGAGTTATGTTGTAACGCTGTTGGAGTTGTCTGTTCGATGAGAAAATAAGGTCTGCATGTTGGGAAGAGGGAGATCTGCAGGATGCAGGGACACTACCTGCTGCACTTGGAAAGGAGTGTAATTATGTTCTCTTAAAAGTTTCGCCCGATTTTTATTTGCCTTCTAGTTGAATAGTTCATTGCATGAAAGGATTTAAAAATATTAACAAAATCTATAGAGAAATTTCTTTCCCTCTAATTTTTTATTCTGTTTATAGACACATTTCAAAAGATATAATTGCACCTATCACTGAAAAGTGAATCTCAAATCATGTGATTTTATTTCCTGAATTGCAGCTATTTTAAAATTAATTCAGGCTACAACAAAATATATAAATACCCAAGTAGCAAAGAACGTTACGCAATATTGTACAATTTTGTACGATGATAAATTATATTTTTTTAAATATTCAACAATATTAAACAATATTGAGAGTATTGTTTAATGTCGTAAAATATTGTACAATATAAGTGTGCTACTGAGATAAAATCTGAAGGTCGAATCGCATTTTTTTAAAAATACAGTTACGATAACATGGGTTATTTGTATACCTTAACAACGTTTAAGAAAAATTTTGACTTATTGCGTAATCATTACAAATATTTTACTTGCAAGGATATTATAGATATTTGAATATTTCAATTTGTGAGAAAAAAAATTTCATTTAAATATTTACAAATGCATTGAGAAAATTTTTGTCCATTCCCAGATATCATTGTCACATTTCCCCTGACAAAAAAATATGACTTTTAAATTGTAATAAATATGATATTACAAAATACACATTGCCACAAGTTGTGATAAACGACTTCATAAGGTATAGTAGATCTTAATGGCATTAATGCAACTGAATTTGTATTTTTGGATATATATTATCAAACTTTTCTAGAGATGCATAATCCACGATTTTTTGAATAACAAATAATTTTGCTATTGTTATTTTTAAATATTCGTTCCAAATATCTGTTATTTCAATCATATTATTAATTAAAAATTATTAATTGTTATTAAATATAAAATTTATTAATTGTGATTAATACTTAATTTACTATTTTAAGTAACGTGTGATTGAATGAATTTATCTATTTCAGCTTACTTTTTAATTTTAATTTTTTTCAAAACTATTAATTTAATTGGCGTTTCTAAAAAACTGGAAAAAAAAGTAATTTCTTTAAAATGTTCACTTTAGTTCTATATTCTGCCAATAGATGGTGCCTGCAGAGTGAAAGGAATGTATGACATTAGACAGGCAATTAGAAATGATCTTCATGGGATAACGCATTGTCAAATGCGAATATCGGAAAGTCAAGCGGAGCGGTTATGATAGCGGGGCGGTGACTTCACAATTATAAACACTTTCCTGTGATAGCAATACTTTCAGTGATATGCGATTCTATTTGGTATTCAGACCAGCAATTCATAATTCTATGAATTACCGGTCCGTTCACTTTTCAACCCATTCACAGATTGCATGATTGAATTCTTGTTTGAGAGCTTCCATTGGATAGATCGTATCTATTGTTGCTTTCTATCGTGATCCAAGACCTTTAATCGAAATATCACCAATAAGATCAAGCCAATGATTTGAATCACACCCCCTTTTGAAAAGTATCGATCACTGGTATTTGTGACTTTTTGATATTGGTTACTTAATAACCGCTCTTAAAATATTCGTCATCCCTAGACTTTTCTTCTATTCCCAACACCACACAGATAGTGAACAATATTGCGATTACCGAGAAATACCTAATACTGTACCAACAACTTTTAATAATATAAAATAATACTCAAAAGGTACTGAACTTTTTAAAAGCATTAATACATAAAAATTCTGATGTCAACTTATTAGTTAATAATTAATTTAATTTGACATTTTATTCCAAAAACATAACAATGCCAATTTTTATTAAAATCCGAATGTTATATAATATTGTAGAGTTTTGTGAAACCAATACCGAAAATTTTGCATAAAAAGACGTTGAATATTTTGAAAATGATATTGTAAATTCTTTATTTAACAATGTTGATCAGCGGTGTGATCATTTTACAGTAAATTACGTATTTAACGGGCATAACAGTTTTTTAAAATTCATTTTCATGTATTGTGCCAAATTTGATCAAACAATTACGAAAGACGGCACCACCAGACGGCAGTAGAAATAAAACAACGACGTTTATTTACACGAAGACACCCAGGACAGCACAAAGACGAGAACTATATACAGCACACAATTATCTTCAGCCGAGACGTGCAGACAACAGCACACAACAGACTCTAATACAGACAGTAGCGCACAACTTAATTCAGCACTCACTTGACTCCGTCGCTGCTCCTCTAATCTCTGGAAGGCCAGTTCTTACTGTCAATTCCGACTACTCTTCGACTCCACTGGTCCACGACTCGATTCACCGTCGGTTCACAACTACGACGACTCCACTGATCCACGACCACTCTTCTCTGTCGCTTCCGACTACTCAATTCACCACTGGTTCACCACTGCCAGGCAGATGCGGGTGCTTCCTTTTATAGGTCTCAGGAGGCGGGGCTAGAAGCCTCTCAACCAATCAGGAACGTTCGAGGCGTACCACCATTCCTACTGGACGGATCGGAAAAATTCTCGATGTTTCGGGTATAATCTACTTTGGCGCCAAAGTCGCCAAAATCGTCGCCAAGTCGCCAAATGGTCACCAAGTTTGTCGCCAAGCTCCGGAACCTCCTATGGAACCGACTATGCTGGGAAGCCGCATCAGAGGTTCGTAACAATATCATGAGGCCCTGAAGCTTATTCTAAATCATGTTAGAGGTAGAGCGAATACAATTTTTAACAACTCGGAATGTGCTGAAATACTCTAGCATGCTCCTGCTGACATTGGTAGTGTGCATGCATTTTTTTTTTTTTTTTTTTTTTTTTCCATTTAGATGTTTCCTTTTAAAAAGACAATTAATATTCTGCAGATAGATTATAAATTTTATGATTCGCTGTGATCCAGTTACCGAAATAACAATCTCTTCAGTCTTCAAAAACGGCTGTGGGATCAAATATTTTATTCCTAATAGCGTCCAGGACTCGGTTATCTAATTTGTGCACAATAAATCATGAAAATTGCCTGGTAAAATAAAGTTGCCAATATCCAAATAGCACGAAATATTGTAAACTTTGGAAAAAATATTGTACAACGTTGTACTAATCATTGATTTCTAGCTAGCAAAACAGGCAGGATATTTAATTTTAATATAATAATATATCTGCTCTATTTTATTTTTACATTCGTTTAAGAAAGGATAGAAAGGTTAAGTAGCCATTTAGTCAGTTAATTATAAAATCTATTTTTCTCTCAGGCAATTAACATAAGACAATTTTAATATTTTTTATCATAAAATTCGGTAATTGTTTACTTTCCTATAACTTTTTAAAATTATATTATTAAAATTTATCGTACACAATGCCACACATTTGATTCAACGAATTAGGTTTATAAAATATGAATTATAATTGGACGTAAACGTAAAAGCTTTTCATCTTCATTCATTTTCATATATCTGGAATTAAACACAAATATCTGTATATTTAATCCATATCTCCTTGAAATAAAAGCTACTTTTAGAAAGATCATGAAGAAACCATAAATCATAAATTCAAAGATTGCATTTGAATCTGAGAACAGAAAGGTGTTGAATCGCCAAAAGCACTTTGTAATAAATCAGGATCATTCTCATTAGTTAACTTTAAATTGTTAGAAAGATTCATTCTGAGTTTTAGAAAATGTCTTATCACGAATTTAAGAAGTACTCTTTGTAGAACTAACATTTCGAAGGCCCTTAAAAGCGAAGCAAATAATACATTGGAGGAGAGAGATTGAAATGTGAAGCCCTAGAGGGATTTGAGAAACGTGATGCATTTCGAAAATCCAACACCAGAAATTACAAAACTAAATAATTTACTACTCAAACTGCAGAGGCTGGATTTTAGTGTAAGATCACATGGTTGAATACATGAGGGACATATACTCATGGAGTTCATAGTGGGTTGTGAAAGGTAATGAAGTTATGCTTTATGTTATTCGATTGCGTGTTTCAAAAAGGTTAGTTGTATTAACATAATTTATATGATATTTTATTTGTTCAAACACAGATTTGTTTGGTTTCATGTATAGTTTCTAACTACTAAAATTAAAATCAATTCTAATAATTTTTAGGGAGATTGAATGCATTTTTTAATTTATCGTATACGAAGCAAGCAATGCAATAACTGCCTCTTATTGTGACCCTTTTGGGACTTAAGAATTTTGATAACTTTAATCAATTGATAAAACTAATGGAATTGGTAAAATCAACTTGTATTTTTATCACATTAATATTTATAATTTAATTAAAATGACGATTAAAAGTCTTTAACCGTTTCTTATCGACAATTATTCCTTTGCAGAACACTTATATGTATAATTCATACATGTATTGCTTTCTAGAAATTATTGAAGGAAGTTGCATGCCGTCAGAATATTAAGAGTTTGACACATTTCTTTGTTCGTTGGAAGGTTTTCTTTAGTACATTTGACCACTTCAAAATAAACAATATTTATTGTTTGGTCTTACTCACAAAAAAGCTAACGATTCATCAAAATCTTATAAAGAAGAATCAGTGAGATTTTCAGCTATACCGCAGCGTTCTGTTGACTCATTTTATGTAAACCCTCATATACCTATTAAGAATTTCAATTTTGTCTTTGACACTGAAATCAATTTTTAAAAAATCCATTTTGCTTTTGTATTTCAATCGCTGGTAGCGGTGATTTATATACATTCAGATTTCAAACAAAATCTACAATTCAACCAATCCAGACAAATCTATTCCAGATTAAAAAAAAAAAAAAGATTATGCCCCTTTTCTTATACATCGGAGAAAATATGATTGCCAGATGCTTTTTTACATGCGAAGCGAAAATTTTCATTATTGTCAATTGTTAATCTGGTTGAAATTTAAGGAAAGTGATATTTTTAACTTAAAAATTGATAACAAATAACAAATTTGTAGGTAACAATTAGTAAACGACCTCCCCATTAATTTCCTTAACAGTTTTTAAGCTCTATTGATTTTTATCATTATAGAATCAACTTTTCAATAATCATAGAATGACTTACTATTTTTAAGATATTAGGTTGAACATCTATTAATAGGTGAAGTAACGATAAGAGAAATAAAAATAGATATATTTAAATTATAATAATTTAAATGTATTCTGAATTATTTTATTTTTATCAAATACATTTGTTTTTGTAATGTTGGCCGCGATTATAACAACTAATTCAAATCAATACAAACTTAATTTTCTTACACACTTGAAATTACTAGAAAATAGTTTTTAATAATATATTTTTACTGAGTTGATAATTTTACATTTTTATTTACGGGGATACGAATTATTTTTATATAAAAAATAAGTATGATATTAGAAGTAATTTGTAACATATAGTTTGCTTATTTTATTGTTTACTTATCATGTTTAAATCCTTTGCAATTGTAAAAGTTAATTCAGCCCAAAGAATACTTAAATTCAAACGTACTTGAGTTTTCTGGAAAATGTTTTGTTAATTAAATATTTTTGAAATATTCAGCCGATTATACAAATTGAATGAATATATTGTTATTTTGACAGTATTGTAAAAAACCTCATACATTTCACAACTTTAACTACAATATGCTTTTAAGTATCCAAAGTATAACATTAATGAGGAAATAAGATAAATAATTAACATTCGAAGCCCATAAGATACGCAATTAAATATTTGTAATAGTTATTTGAAGAATTTATATCAAAAAGGAAAAAGGAAAAGTCGATATTTTCTCTCAGGGCTTACGTCAGGCGCAAGACAAAGACTGTGCTTTATTTGAAAAATCTCGATTGAACTGGAAAAATTTCTTTTAAATATCTGGAGGCAAAAAAAGTAAAATAAAAATGAAACCTTACGCCCTATTGATCTTTCAAGGAAATGTCTTCTCCAGCTGTACGACTTCATGGGAATTTTTTTACTTCCCATGCAATCAGTACCGTAATAAAATACCTTTCAGACAACCTTCTTTTTAATCAAAAATTCATCTCAGCAGATCTTGTGACGGATAAATGGCTAGATAAAATAAAAGATATATGGATATATAGTCTACTGAAAAATGTCGTATCGGATATCTGGATGAATGCTAAGTTGAGAATCTTGTGAAGTTCAGAACTGCTGAAGAAATGGATGAAAGATATTCTTTTGTACGTACTTTTTTCCTTAGGAAGTGTTAAATAAAACGGATGCCCTTTTTTGAGAATGTTACTATGTCATTTATTGAAAAAAAATGTGGACTTTTTTTAGCTGAGAATCGGGGGAAAAACCCCCTCTTTGTACCTTTCTCAATAACTTTCATATCAGACTGTCACTTAAAAAGCGTGGTGAAAAACAGTGAAATAATATTACCGATTGAAATTTTAAAAAATCGTCTAAAGGAATTCAAACTCACCTTTTTCGTTGATCGTTTAACAGTACTGATTTTTGATTCCATAATTTTTATAATTTCTAAAGAAAATTTAGACAAATTCGAAAAATCATTAATCTAATATTTATCACTTGAAAAAGCATTTTTAGATCATTTTAAAACTTTCCAGTTCTAAAACTGTTTTTCTCTCCTTAAAACTTTAAAAAGATATTTGTTGATGATGCTAGTTTGTCATGTGTTCCTTTTTTTTAATTTAAAAGGATTTTTTTTTCACCTTTGCAATTTATAACCTTTTTTTTTTTGTTAAGAATTATAGTACAATGAAAAGAAAGCAAGTATGCATTTTGAGGAACTATCCTAAAGATAGCAGTCGGTCACAACAAAACCTGTCAATACTGCTACTCTCAGTGGTGGCAGGGTGGTTAACTATACAAAAGAAGAGGAAGTATGCATTTTGGGAACATAAACCCTTTTGTTGTATAGATTAGTCCAAAATTTGATACATGTCTATAATTCTGATATTAAAACTATCATCCAAATTTCAGATTGGAGGAGATTGATGCTTATGACTCGAATGAATTTCAAATCGACTTTACCTCAATTCGACATTTAATTCGCACATAATCCCTGCGGCTATTTGAAAGATCTACAATTTTTCGTGTCAGCATCTTCAAATTTCTAATATATTTTCATAGGAAAAATGATCTAATCTTCCTTTACTATGACCAACAATACCTTCAACAGTATGGGAAGCAAAGCTCATGTATATATGCATAAAACAATAAGCGCAATGCTAACTAGATCTTACTAGAATTATTTACGTTGATAAGTTGTTTTACTTGCGATAGTTCAAATTTGAACCAAAGTCAACAACCATGCCAAATTGGGTTTGAAATACTAAAAGATTGGGAAGAGTTATAAACGTTTTTGAAAATTTTTTATGAATGTTGGTATAAAAAATTCCCTTAAATTATTTTCCATGTCAAAAATTCATTTTTAATTTGTTAAATAATATTGTTATGAATTATGTATGGACGTAATATGATTTACTACATCAAGTAGTATCGAAATTATAATGTTATACATTTCAATTATTATATAACGTCGTCCAACGTAATTTCAGACTGTAATATATGTATACACAATATGCATAAATATATATGTTTCATATGCATTCATTTGTCCTTAATTTGTTACAAAAATATTTAAATTTAATCATATAATTGGATTACCGTAATATAAGTTAGACTTTCATTTTTCTTTTTTCGGAAATCGACGTATTACAAAAGGTGTTATTCCTTAACAAATATGATATATTACAATACCATATTCAAGTCTTTTGAATTTAAATTTAGCAAAGGGATTAAATCGATACATCAATGAAATTATAAACCAAACTTCTTTTTGAAACCAATTTTTAAGGCTTAAATTTCAATTTTCTCTATATAAATAACTTCATATAGCACAAATATTCCTTTTATTCATTTAAGAAAAAAAATGAACGGAATATTTTAATTTAAGGAAATTTGAAAGCATTCTCTAAATATTTAATGGTGTAATGCTTAAATATGCATATAATGACCATCTATAAGCTCTGATAATGCTAAAATTTCATCCAGTGTTGGATTATTTGATTCTCATAAGTTTGTACCGATTTCCAGGTTACCTAAAATAATTTACTTTTCCTGCAAGAGTTTAACATGTAATTTATTAAACAAATACGTGAGATGATAATTATATTTGGCCGATTCTATCTTCAAGTGATTTATCAACACTGGAATCCCTGCTTTAGTAGGTATATAAATGTAAATGGCTTCTTAAATAAATAGTTCCTGTCTGCACGGTAGTTCTAAGAAATTCCATTTGCACGATAAATTCCAGAGATGTGTTGAATTTCTCATCAGGTAGTCTTATTCCAGACGGGAAAAAATCCTCGAAAGAAGCAAATTAAGAACATGTCCGAAAAAAAAATGCCCGAAACTGCTGAATTTCCAAAAAATATGTTAAGGAATAAAAGCTGCAATGAATTATTTACATATCAGAGATATTACAAAGTGGTAAAACGTATCCCTGACATGCCAATCTTGGCGACAAAAGTTAGCGACTTTGGCGACAAAAGAAACCTTCTAGAAGAATACAGATGGTCGGAACATTGTATCAACCGAGACCAACTTTTCTCTGTAGCTTGGAGAAAGTTCTGGAACTTTCCAAAGATTGCGTCGATTAAGAAAGAGAGTGGATTAAGAAAGAGAGTGGAGTATTGGACAGCAAGCAAGCTGCAGAGCTAGTGATTGAATGTGCTGTGTTTGATATTTCTGTTGCTTTGTGCGATATTTTTGATATTTCTGTTGCTTTGTGCGATATTTTTGATATTTCTGTTGCTTTGGGCTACTTTAGAGTTTTCCTGGTAGACTTCGTTAAAGTAAAGAGCTTTATTTTTGTAAGATCCTGCTTATTGGATTGCCTCCAAATACAACCAAAAGGAAAATTTTGTAACAATATTATGAGCTACTGGTAACCTTTGATTTATTATCCTTTTAAGAGAAGTTAAAATGACGAAGAAATTACTTTCACAATATACTATCCGCCTTCAGCGATCAGTTGTTCGTTCAAATATTAATAGTATTCATTAATTGAGTAATGTCAATCAACTTTGATGAAAAACATTTTATTAGAAAAATAAATGAAAACGCTATTTTAAACCATGCTTGTAGAATGAACATAGAGCATTCTGATTGGTTAGCCATGCAAACAAAATAGCGAAATCGATTTAGTTGTTAAGATTGGGGGTTGAGTTTTGCAGTACCTCTAGAAAATGGAAACTAGTAAAATGCAGATTTTTATTGATTATGTATTTGGATGTCACAAATTTTCGTATGATATAGAAAGTTTAGAAATCGGTGCTGCGGTTAGGGTGGGAGAATTCTGTAGTAGTTGTTTTTTCATAAAGAATGTAAAGTGAAATAGTGTTTTTGAGTTTTTTTCTGAAACATGGAAGATCGCGGATGAAAAGTGATCAATGATACTATATCCATTTATCACCGGTTTTCATATGAAATAAAAATTGTCGAAATTGGACGAGAAGTTATTGAGGTTGTAGGGTTCTTTGGCTTTCCTAATACTTTTAAATGTAAATAATTTCAATGAAAATACCATTGAAGTAGATGCGTTAAAGTGAAAAGAAAGTGCTTCATTCCAGCAAAAAAGCATTAAAATTTTGGATGATTTGAGTTTCTGACTATGTTCATTTAAATAGGTCAAAATACAGTCTTAATGCATATAAACGCAATTGATACAGATAAGAAATTAACTTTAAATTACAATAATTGTGACATTTTCTAGAATAAAATCCTACATTTGAAATAAAAGTTGTCTAATTTCAATTTTCTCTTTTTTGCATCACTCAAGCAACATTACACGGAATTCTGCTATTAAGATTAGTAGCCATTTACTTCTTTATAATTGTAGCGGATTGTGATGAGTGAGGATAAAACCTGGGACCTTATGGTTCGCAGCCGAGTAACATGACCACTATACAAAAACAATTGCTCGTGTAGCGTACCTGTTAACTGACTTATAAGCTTTCACCACATAATTTATAATTTTTTTATTTGGTAATAGGTTTGGATTGGGAAATAAAATTGTTGATCAATTTCCGATTCACCGATGTTTTTCATGTGCAGATTAAGTGAAAATTTGCTTGTTTTGTTTTATTATTTCTAATGCATCCTAATATGAAAGACAAAGTTTTGTTGTCAAATACAATCAAACTGTCTGTAAATTGCAATATTTATGAAAAAGAAAAAAAATCAATGAAAGCGATTTACATTGATTTACAGATAACAAATCATTAGGTTTAAATCTACCAAATTTGGCACTTACTTCTTGGATAGTAAATGCTAAGTAAGGTGGTTTTAAAATTTCAATTAGATAAAAAAAATATTTAGTCAGAATTTTAATATTTTTCTTCTTTAATTTAGGAATTTTTATTTTATTTTAAAATTCAAAAATACATTTTTTTAGTGACATCAGTTTTAATTCCAAGCAATTTTTTTTCTGTAAATTTTAAAAGTGGTTTTTAGTATATCCTAGAGCAAAACTTTTCATTTTCTTAATTACTGAATTTATACTTATACTCGCTGAGACGAAATTAAATTTATTTTTTTGTGCATATGTTATCATTGCTATATAACGAAGAACAAATTTTAAAAATAAAACATTGAAAATCAAATAAATTCTGAAACTCTATGATGTTTCGGACTAGAGGTTCGAATATTCTTTAAATATGCTTGCTTAACAGGAGTAAAAACATTGCTTTTGCGAGCCGTCAATGAAAACATGGTGCTAACTTGATGTATGCTCTAAGAAACGTCTGTTCTTATTTTGTGAATTATTTTATGAACTCAGAAACTTAATATGGAAAATTTTATTATAAAAATACCATTTTCATATAAATTTTACAAATTTTTGCTAAAAATTATATTAATAAGTTAACTCCTTGACATACTAATTTATTTAATTTCCTATAGTCTGTGTATTTCTGTAGGCGGTTCAAGGTCACATTTTCTACCGCGTTGCTGGCACCAGGCAACCAATAACGAGGTAGAAAATGTGACCTTGAACCGCTTACAGAAATACACAGACTATAATTAGATGACACATCCTATTTTGGACTTTTATTGTTATTTTGATTATTATAATAATATAAGAAACATTTAATATATTGAAGCGTTCCTACGTAATTTTTGCACTTTTAAATACTAAATTCTGTCACTTAATTGCGGACTTAAAACTAAAAATTCAGTAATTAGATGCGCATGTCTAACACGTCATTGTAAGCGAAGGAGTTAACCATCATTTTTATGCTTTAGCATGAGATGAATGCAGAGAAAATTTGAAAAATCTGCCATCTGTATTTCGCTTTTTATAGTAATAAACAATTAGTTAAAATAATAAAAGCGACAAACCTAGAGTTGAAAAAAATTTCCATCTTATTTCAGTTTATTCGTAATTTCAATTTCGCAGTAAGATGTGAAAAATAACATACTAAACTTACCTGGAAAATGTCTGACTTTGTCTTCAAATACATTTAGGTAACAAAGCTTGGAGTAATGTCTAGTCCCTTTCAATAAACGTTGATATCTCAGTTAAAACAGGCTCGTGTTGATAAGGTAGAAATATTACGTTTTGATAAATCAGAAATTACCGCTCAAAATTCTTAGCATTTATACATAATCTTTGAGCTCAAAATATCCAAAAGTTATGCCATGTATTGTGAAAATTACCAAGGATTAACTATAAAAATCATTTTAATGAATCAGGACAATTCTTGAAATCCTTTTGCAAGTTAACCACTTGCGCTGGAAACGGTTGTCACTTACAACAAAATACTTTTGTCACAGAATTGCCAACGACAGTTGTTCACATAGGCAGGCAATTTCCACAGAAGTAAAAAAGATGCTCGCGACCAGACGATTGAGATTATTTACCGGAGTACAATTTACAGAAGAACCGTCACAGGGAAAATTTAATTCACATAGAAGATATAAATCTTTTTTATAAAATATCGATCCTTTGTATGGTCTCGCTACGAGTTATAGTGGACTGTTTTGGCGGACACATCTGTGAATTTTTATTCAGCATACGTGGTTAATAAAATTCAGTGTGAACTTTATTAGTGACTCTACTATTATCCAAACAGAAAAGGATTTATTTAGAAGCATTTATAGTATTAAGATATATAAAGAAATGTACTATTCAAATCAATATAAATTGATAATTTTTTTTTTGTTCAAACGTAGTGAGTAATAGATGGTATGATATTGAACATTATGAATGGTTCTGTTAATGTAAACCCTTGTTTTTGAAACCTTTAGACTCATTCTTTTTTTTAAACATTTAAATTGAGGTAGGTTAGCAATAAATTTAAAATAAAACTGAATCACATCACAATTCCTGACCAAATTAGAAACATATTTCACTAAAGAAACCTAAACGAGTTTGATACATTTTATTATAAAAACCAGTTTTATTTGTGGATTATACATCCAGGTATAGAAAATTATAACGTTTTTGTCTTAAACAAAAACTATTAGACGGATGGAATGGCAGCCTCACTCATTGATCGAGTGTTTGCAACATCTGATAGAGTTCGCCGAACAATTTCCCAAGCTGTCCTTCAGCCGATTGTCTTTGTAGTACGACAGATCGTAGTGCTATCAGGTGGCTGAAGCATACTCGGCATTTCTTGTATCTACGGAAAAATAATAAATAGCAAGCAGGCATTACATCACCATGTAACTGTAAAGAAAATTTTTACATTTCGCAGTCAATTCTTATTCAGTCAGGGTTGTAACAAACAAAACACAGTATTCTGAAAAAATGGCTCCTGTAAAAAGGAAAGCTACATATGAGATTCAAGCTGTTCCTTTCTCACAGCAAGGTTTAGGTTTTCACATAACACGACTTAAAAAAATTGCTTAATATTCTGGCAATAGTAGTAAGTAATAAAATTTTTAGTACCATTATTTTTATGAAACTGAGAACATTAGTTTAATTTAATATGGTTTCTATATAATATGGAATGTATCCATATTTAAGGAAGATTAAATATGTCATTTATCCAACGTTTGAAGACTATATTTAAATTTTCAGTTCAACAATTGGAATGTAAGAAGATAACGATTTCTTATCAGCTGATGAATTATGTTAAAAGGAATAAAAATTAAAAAAAAAAAAAAAACGAAAAGAAAAAAGAACACGATGTCCTGGAGTTTGGCATATCGTTAAATTTAAGACAAACTGTGCTATTCACAGTTTTTTTTTATTATTGTTATTTGGAAAGTTACAGAATAAAAACAGTTCAAATAAATCAGAAAAGCATAACTCAGTAGTAAAAAATTGAAAGATGGATGTATTAATGCGATTTGAGAAAAAAATAAGTTAAATTTTCAAATGTAAAAAAAACAAAAACAACAACAACCGCCAATGGTTTTTAGAAAGTCCGAAAGTTGGATTGAGGATTTTCACCCACTAAATCTTGTCGACCTAAAACAGATAAATGAAAATGTATCATATATTCAGATATAAAATTAGGATATTGGAGAAAGAAATTAGACAAAGAAGTTGACAATTTTAGTAATTGATTGGGAGCTCTTTCTCCAAACAATTTACTATTATCGTTCTCCAGCCGTATCTGCCAATCGATTTATCTATATCATATTTCTGGATAAAATTGATCATATATTTACAAATGATACAACAAAATGCAGTTTATTATCAATTTGGATGTTCCATAGCTCTTTCCATTTTGCGTTGAAATATCAGGAAAGGAAGTTCGAAAAGCAAAGACTTGACTTCGCAGCAGTGTGTAAATTCATTGCCTTGGATTTCAATATAGCTGGGGACCTAACAAAATATTATATCGAAACCTGCTTTTCAATGATGATAATTGTTTCACAACTCGTTCAATAATCGGAATATACTAGGTCATAATTGTAGGAAAATATACACCAGTACATGTAAATAAATAAATAAATAAATAAAAAGGAAACAAATTGCCACTGCATACAATTTGAAGATGAAAGTTACCTTTCTTCTCTCGAGATGTCAATTCCTATTCCTTTGGGAGCTGAAATGTTAATTTTGATCACTTGAGAGAAGTTTTTCATGATTAACTTCAGAGTCATGCATCCGATGGTGATGTATCTAGACAAAGCCAGAATGTAAACAAATTAATATTGGGAAAAAACACACATAAATAAAAATTGGGAAAAACACATAAAAATAAAAATTATTCAGATAATAATGATGCTAAATTGACAGTTGTGATTTTGACGGCAAATAATTCACATCTATTTCACATTCATATCTTTAGAAAATAATATTTAAATCAGTAACGGGATAAACATCATAAAGTCAATAAAATATTTTTTCGGAATTTTTTTCTTTCCAAATTTATTTTATAAATCTGAGTTTTAACTTATGCGTTATCATTAGTAAGAAAAAGTTTAATGTTCATGTCATCCTCATCTTATATCTTGTGTTACTCCGTAATGTACTAATGTTTCATCCTTTATTCTTCAATATGTGCTATGAATTTCAAAATTAAACTGACTGACTATGCCACGCTGTTATGAATAGTTTTAATGGCTCTAACCTCATTTGTTTGCAAATGCCTAATTTAATAATTCGTGAGCCGACATCCTGGCCTAGAGGTAGCGCGTCTTCCCCGTGATCTAGGCATTCCGGGTTCGACTCCTGGTTCGGGCATGGTTGTTCTCTTCCTTGTGTTCTCTGTGTGAGGTGCGTAAATCACCTTCCCTGTAAAAAGGGGTTGTGCAAGCGTGTGTGTGTGCTATTTGAGCTTGAAGTCAGACTTCTGCCTTCGGGTGCTCAGAGGTCTTTATCCTCAGAAGCTACTGCTCAAATTTTTCATAAAAATAGTCACACGATAAAAAAACAACAACAATTCTTGAGTTAAAAACTCAGTACAAAAGGAAAGTGTGGTTATTGGGAAAGGGGACTTTGTTGATCAAAGCCAAATTAGACATCTTAGTAAAAACGGACTCCACTTTAATAATACAGAGTCCTAATAATTAAGGTTCCACTTTGTAACAGCGTTAATAAAAAAAATTTACACGGAAAAGGTTATCAAACTTCGTAAGAATTTGCAAAAAGTCACGGGGTTTTATTTTCTGCATTTTGAACAGTGTCTTTTTGCATGTTAGGAAGAATGTTAAGGTATATAGGTATATTTTTCAATTATATTGCAGGTACATATTTTAATTCCAGCAAATCGCGTATGTTATCAACATAAACAATGGCTTGAGATAAACACATAATCAGTGGGATATATCAGGCCTGGTGATTGAATTAGCCAAAGAATGGGGAAATGACGGCTTTTAATCTGAAGTAATGTAACTATTTGATTCGCGCATCTACATGAAGGGGAAGCTTGTCCTGCATAAAATTTGTGGTAGCTAAAATGTCAAGTTGTAGAAATTCAAGTATCATTAAACACCTTAGTATCGACTTTAAGCAATCAGCAGTACGAATGTTAATCAAGGACTGAGCCTTCGATTCTCTTCCACGAAAAATTGTCCAGTTAGAACAATGAATACCAACAACAATCGGTAATTTAAAAGAAATTCCATTTAATTGAGTAGATAACAAGAGATTTTTTTTAACCCATATCTGTACGTTATGATTGTTGACATTCGCTATTAGGTAAAAATAAGCTTCATCCGTTCACAAGATGTACCTTGGCCAATATTTGTAAATACTATTGCAAACAGTAGCATTAACAGCTACTGGTAATATGTTGAATTTTTTCTTTTCGTTTTGTAGATTTTTTTCTTCCTTTATTTTGCAAAAAATTAAATCCCATATTTTTCTGTAAACAATTACTAGAATTGATAATATTTTGCCCAATAGTTTTTCTCTAATGGCGTGATGGAAAAAGTGTAAATTTAACTAGAAAGATCCTGTGTATGGAGATAAATAGCTTTCCCGGAAAAATTTTATTTGAAATTCGACTATATTTACATATTCCCGCAGAAAATATTTTAGCTGCAAATCTGATCACAATGAGAAATTCGCCGCTGAAGCGCACATCTTTCAGAAAGTTTTTAAGTAAAACAAGACATGATATATAATCTCTTTTATTAGTTTCATATTCATCAGTGTTTTGGTGTCTTCATCTTTTACACCCACTAGTTGGCATGGCATTGTAAACTTTATTTGATAAAAATAGTTGACGCTTTTGAACTTTTGAAATTGTTTGCGTTGATATTTTGAATTATCTAAATTCAACAAAAACTAATTAAAAAAATATATAGAGTACATAAAAACCCCATTAAAAATGAGACTTTTTTATTCTCTATATTTGGTTAAATTTGTTCTGTTATTTAAAACCCTTGGTACTTGTTGATACTTACGTACCTTACGATAAATTGCCAAAAAAAAACATTGCCAAATGAAGTCAACCGAGATAAATCATCAACAAATGAAACCTTAATGCAATCTATCATCTTTGCGTACGTAATTTTAGCATCTTATATAAAATGGAGCCGACAAATAAATTAGGGATCGTAAATATCAGCAAGTATCAAACCTTCTTCTCTCTATCATAAATTTAATGATTATAAACAGAATAGAAAAAAAACCTAATTAATTTACCCAATAACTGTTCTCAATTAGTAACTGCAATAATGGTAAACAGATTAATTGGTTTTCAGGTAAACTGCAAATTTGTTATCGTAATTTTGCACTGTTTTTAACTCTAATTTCGTAAATTTCAAATGTAGCTATAAAAAATTTCTTTCGTTTTGCGCTTATAAATTGCGCTGCAGCCGTGGTTGTAACACTGAATAAAATGGTATTTATTGTTTGGCAGACACAAAAAAAGAAATTATCTTTAAGTAAGAATCGGAGTGTTTCCATCTCTAAAATAGATAAGAAATACAATCAAATAGGGCATGAATCTTAATAAGTATTAAAACAACATCAGAAAGAGTGGGAAATATAGTTTTTTTCTAAGGCAGAAATATTTTGGCCATAGAAGACCAATGTTGATCAGTTATATTTTTTACGAGCTTCACTATACGTACACACACATTCGAGAAGACTTATCCCGATGTTTTACTCTTACAAACGCAATTAGTAGTTTCCAAAATTAATACATCTGAAATCTGAAGTGAGAAGAATTGATTATATTAGTGAATTACCTATCAATTTTTATCGTTGAATTGATTTTGGAGACTTGGCGGTTGGATTTGGCAACAAATACTTATTTGAGAAATGCTAAGTCTCGAGGATTGGTTAAGCTTGGTTCTCGAGATATGGGGAAATTTCTTGAAGTTTCGATACCTCGGCTTGTCAAACAATTGCTCTGAAATTTAATTTTAAATTTGGACGTGGGTATTCAGTGTGGTAAAGCTAAGAAAATTTTGCGATATCTGCAATTTTTTTATTCCATACTTTTTAATTTTTTGCGATTAAGTTTTGAATTATATGCGCATACTTTATCACACAACTTAATTTGTGACATTTCCTGTAAAAATTGTCAGAAAATTAAATTATTTAAATCTAAGAAACCAGTGACATCATTTGAACCATCTTTTTATTATGTAGAAAACCAGTATACGATGTAACGCTATTTTCCTGATTTCAAATACTGCTTACTTTAGATAAATTAATTCATGATAGTTAACATTCAAAGATTAAAAATATTATATTAAGACTAAATTCTCAAAAAAAAAGCAATTTTTTTGCCGTTAAGTTTCCCAAAGAGATTCTTACGAATATCCAGACGATTTTCTTTTTCTTATTTTCTGCTAAATCTTATTAGATAAGGAAGTATAATCACATTTTTTAGAAGGAAAATTAATTAAGTTCAAAAGAATGGAGTCCAGGAAATTTTATGGTATTGTCAAGACATAATTTATGCATACAGAAATGAAATTAGCCAGGCGTTTAAAAAGAAAAGAAATAGATTGAATTTAATTATTCCTTACCAACGTGGTTGAGCTTCATTTGCCATCTAAGACAACTAATTGGATCAGAAAAATCGTTTTCACTCTACGAATGATTAATCTTTCTCAGATTTTTATTAAGATAGGAAGAAAAATAGGCAATTTTTTAAATATCTTTAGTGAAAATAATTACTTTATTAGTCATAAGGTTTTTAGAGCTGCTGTAAGAGATAGTTAAAATGTAATAACTATTTTTTTTTTCTGTCTAGGACATTTTTGTTGTAAAAAGATCTGGGTATGATAAAAAGAAGGAAAGAATATTTTTGCAGACTAAATTTGAAGTGCTCCTTAGTTTTGTTTATAAACAAGAAATATATTTTTTCTCATTTATTATATTAAGAAAAATTTCATACTTCTAAAATCAATAATTTGTCTAATAACGTCATTTAGATAACAAAATATGACATATAAAAACTATCTGGCAATTTTCCTAAAATAACTATGAATAAACATACAATTTCCAGAGAAATGGATATAAAAATGGAAATCTATACATAAAACTGTGCGAAAACAATGAGTTCTACAGCAAGAGTTTTTTGCATACTTACCACTTCATGGTTTCAAGATATCCTACTCGAATTAGTTAATTTATTGGACAGTTGAGAGAGTAGATTTTTTTTGTCATTTATTTTGTCAGAATTTTTCAAAACCAGCTTGGTTTTAAAGAGTTAATTTTTACAATTTTTAACAGCAATTATGATATATGATGTTTTTACAGTTAATAAAATAGGAATAGCCAGGAATTTTTGTACTGATATATGATTACAAATCGCACTGTAAATTCCTGAAATGCACATATATTTCAAAGGAAGGAAATCAGTGGATTTTTTCCCCTCAAGATTTATTATGTATTGCATTAGAAAAAAAATATAATATCTTTTTTATTTTTTAAACAATTTTATTTAACCTGACTTGATTCGTGTTGCAAATATGGCTTTTTGCAATCGAATATGCATTCACTTTACAGATGAGCTATAAAATTTTTTTTATAGTTTAATGCTTAGTATTTTTAGTATATTTTAAAATACTTATTAAATATACTTATTATTACAGTATATTAAGTTATAAATAATTATTTTATAAGTTTAAGTATATTTTGATGTACTTTAATGTACTGAAAATAAAAGTTTCTTTTTTCTAATGCATTGTATTCCTAAAATCTGATTTTATTAAATTTATTTTTATGATCTGTTGAATATGGGATTTCTGAAAAGTATTCTGTCATGTAATTTTGAACTTCTTATTTAAAACTTTATGAGCACTCTTATTGAGATGGCAAAAATATTTTTAATAAAGCGGAAACATATTGATTGTTTTTATTGTTGTAAAAGCAATGTTTTAGTTAAAAATAGGTAAAGTTTTTGTAACAAAAAATGTAAATAATCCAAAATAGTGAATGTCAGTAATCTGAAAGATAGATAGATAGATATTTTTATTGTGTAAGAATTATGATGTTGCTTTGAGAATCGGGTTTGTGCTGTTAGAAGAAATTGATCCGAATAATTAAGACTTTGTGACATCGAAGATTATCGATTAAGAAATAAAAAAACATTAGAAATTCAAAAAGTTTGAGGTTAGATTATGGAATGCCGCAATCTATTTTTAACTCTGATAGCATTAATGAAAATAGTTTTGTCTAAAAATTATAGCATGAAGATTAGTCGACTTTAAAAAAAATATTTCAAATAGTTAAACTCATCTGTGTATTTCCTATGACCAACTACAGTTTAAAGATCCAGTTATAGGTAATAAAAATTTATACTGCATTGTAAAAACGTTCCCAAATTATAATTTGTGGTAGAAGATTTCAATTTCTTTTGTTCGGCACATAAGAAAACAAATTGCAATTGCATCATCGTTTTCACCTCTAATTTCATAAAGGCTAGAGATATGACATTGAAAGAGATTGAAAGAGTAAGTAACTAGTATGATCTTCCCTACGAGATATTACGTATATAATTTTGCCAATTGCAATGGAATGCTTGAATTCAGTAGTCTTCATATACAGAAGTACAGTAAGAAAGAGTTCATGTACAGTAAGAAAGGGACGGTGCAAATACAGACACTTATAAACTCCAAAGGTCTATATTTATCTTTAAATATCACAACTCATAATAAAATTTGATTTAAAGTAATACATAGATTAAAAATAAATGTAAGTTAATTGTTGAAAATAACTTATCAATCTCTAACATCTAAGAGATTGCATATATATATATATATATATATATATATATATATATATATATATATATATATATATTTAAAAAGCAGGTTGATTTGATATTTAGGATTCATGAGCATTTAAAGTGTCCAGAATCATATTATTCAATTAATAGAATATTTGACACCGCTACGATTTATATTAGATCTACCTTATAAATTTGTTCTGTTCATAGACATATTTTTGTATAGACTTTTAAAATGCAAAATTTTAATTATTCGAAGTAAGCAGCTTACGTCTCATATTTGCTCTTCAGAAGATCACAGATAACTGGCAGAAGTAGTTGGCACATATCTAGAGTCCATGACGATCTGAAAATAATAGAAAAGAGTCAGAATCGGAAACGACGACAGAATTTTGAAAACTTAAAGAATGATCTTTATCAGCATACATTTAATTTTTATAATTCAGTATGTAAAATTAAATATCTTTGTTAGGTTCAGTGAGTTGCATTCTTAAGTTTGTTAGAAAAACTTTTACATTGAAATTTTCAAATTTTATTTTGGAAAGCCTATTTAAAAAACTAAATCAAGGAGAACGATTTTGAAATGGAAATATTGGACTAAAAGAGTTGGTCTAAATGATAAAAGAATAGAATTTTTGAAAAAAATCGTTAAGCCTAGTTTTTATGTGAGTTCTTTTTATAGCATACAATATAAATTCTATAATAATTACATATATCTGATAATCGCATATAGCAGGACGTGCCTTTTATAACAGAATTTATATTAAATGCCATAAAGCAAGATATTGTGAAGAAAAGTATTATCTGTATATAAAGAGAAGTTTATCGTTGATCTTATTTTTTGTAGTATAGAACTTACTGAAATTTTGTGATCTAATCATATTTACGAGGGTCAATAACAATCAAAGAACAAAATATAATAATTGGATTTAGAGATTATAAACATAAGACAAAAAAACAAAACAAATAAAAGAAATTAAATTAAAATTTTATCTATGGTAATTAAACTTAAATAAAAAAATGACAAAGAATTTTGAAATGGAAAAAAAGAAATTTATTGTGAAAATGAATTAATTTCTTAAATATTTAAATAACAGGTTAAATTTGCTTATTTATCGCAATTGCAAACGATAAGTTAATTAAGTTCAACAGTTTAAAGCATTTTATTTATTTAAAAAAAAAATCTTTTTCATATAATAAATTAGAATTTATTAAAGCAACTATTATTTTCCTTGAAAAAAGAACTCATTCTAAATAAATAAATAAAAATCAATAAATAAATGCTATTATGATATTATTTTATCTTTAATAAAATGATGATGAGTTTTTATTTTGTGCTCTCTTTTCAAATTTTATCCAATGCTAAAGAAAACCGATTAAAATAATAATTGGTTTATTGATGAAAATTCTTTATTTTTCTTTTATTCAATTGCTCCGGAGGTTTACTGGCATAATAATCTTTTAGGCGAAAATGAGTTAATTCCTATTAAAGAAGATTACATATAAGCTTGCAGTTAAAATTTTTAAGAAAAATGTACTTATCAAACGACATTGTTGGAATCAGGTAAATTGTCTAATTTAGAGTGAAAGTTTTTTTCCCAGTTTTACATCAAAAGCAATTAAACAGAGAGGCGGAAACGGATGCATTTAACATATGAAAGAGATTGAAGAAATTCTTAAGTTTATTGAAGGACTAATTAATTTTGAACCAATTAAAAGTCTTATACACTTGTTAGCTTGTGAATATTAAAAAACAATGTTTTTTTTTTCGATAACAATAAAAATCTCTCAATATTTAAACCAGCAAGTTAATATGTTAATATATTAAAAAACATGTTATATAATATTGTACAATTGCATATAATATTGTAAATCTTTACTAATGCCCTGTCATATTAAAACATTGGTTTTGTCTGCAATTAGAAATATTAAAAAAATATTTATAATGTCAGATGGCAACTTATGTGCATTGCACTAGTGAATCCAAAAATATTGTATAATATCTTTAAACGGAAGGATATGAAGTGGAATGGATTTTCTGTTTTATAATTTAACTAAGGTTTGACGGTTTTCAAACCCGGTTTTAAAAAACAGGTTTTTTAAAGTAAATTTGTCACATTTGAAAACCGGTTTTCCTAAACACCTGGATATTTTTTTTCCCTCAAAAAACAAACAAACAAATGTTTTGAATTTTATCGGTTGGGACCGATTCGTCTAGAGCCGAAGGCTTAGGCGACGAGATACCAATTTATTAACAAGAAAAGGTATATCTGAAATTCTGTTAAATGAACTAAAAAAAATTTAACACTGAAAAGCTTGAAATTATTATATGCTTTAAAAGAATAAATTCAAGAAAGAAGTATAATTAGCAACTCTTTTGCTGTATTTGCACATTTCTAGTTCAGCGAAGAAATCTAGTGTACTTTTTTTAGCTTCAAAAACCGAAATTATTGAGTTATCTGGAAAGATACTGTCTAGAATGTTTCCGAATTCTTATGTGGAAACCAATTCTGATGAAGAACAAACCGAAGAAACTATTCATCAGAGTAATGTTTTTTTTAAAAAGAAGCCATGGAAAAATCAATTCAAAAGTTTCTAAAAGATCCTGAAGAAAAACTTAAAAATCCAAAGACACTGAAAGCTGAATTTTCATTATTTGAGTCAACGAATAAAAGAACAAAAAACTTAGGTTTGTTATTTGATGCCATGAAAATTATAAAACCAAGCTCAGTAGCTAGTGAACGAGTATTTTCAATTTCAGACAATATTGTGTCGAAAATAAGAACAAGCCTTAGCCACGGTTCAGTGGATATATTTTTAAAAATTCTATTTTCTTAGGAAAAATTAAAATTAGTAAAAATAATATAAATATTATTTGAAATTTTTGTTTGAGTTTTCATTATTTTGTGTAAGTAATATGTATATGTAATTCTTAATTTTTTTATATTTTGACTTTGACATTGATTTTGATTTTTTTTATTTTATATAAATTAAACAAAATATTTTTCCCTATTCTTTTTTTTTTTCACAAAAATTCGAAACCAGGCTAAAAACGGTTTTTGGAAATATTGAATTCAAAAACCGTTTTTTTTTTTTTTGTATAAACCCTAAATTTAACAGAAATAGGAGATTTTTTAACAGCAATGAGCATGGATGTATAGCATAAAAATAATCTTTAACTAGATTCATTAATAAAAATCTGCAGAATAATATTATCAGTTTTTTTTTATATCAAAGCAAAGATTTCTTATTACAGTGTTATCCATAAAACTTATCAAATCACCTTATTTTGATATAAATGAGGGTTTTAAGAAGTTCTTCGATAGACCGAAGAAATTTCCGAAATTTCGGTCTCTTACAAATCAAGATTCTAAGAAACCTTTTTAGGGTGTAAGGGTTTTTGAAATTTCGGGCTGAAATCCAAGCGAAGTCGCGTACACCAGGTTTTTCTGATTTAACATTAGCAATAAAAATTAATAAAAGAAGCCATTTAGATACAAAACACTTAATTTGTTGAAAACGGATTAATTTTCCTAAATTAGATAATTTAATCACGTGCAGCAGTGTTTTTGGTACGAAAAACAGCAACGGCATGGCCTACCATCATCATAAATTGCTACAAATAATCGAAAAAGAAAATGTCTACACAATTAAAACTGCGATTTTTTTTTTAAAGTTAATTTCTTTTTGCATCGCTTTTATGACATTGCACAACTAATGCAATTATTGGCAATGTTTTTTAACAATTGTTTGCGAGTTTTTAGACAGAAAATATTTAGCTTATTTTTGAAAACTTTTGAAGGCAGAACTTTTTTTTTAATTTATGATCAGTTAATGGATGAGAACGAGAAATATTTTCCTCGCTGAAATGTGTCAGTCGTAGAAAAAGTTAATACGTCCACGTAACTGCATGTGAAACAGTTTTACTTCAGTTTGAGTGCATACATAAGTGATAAAACGGCATTAAAATTTCAGCTTAATGTTTTTTAAAACAGTAATAGACTAAAAAAATGACATGGCTTTTCAAAAATTCTAAAAAATCATTTGATACCGAAGAGCTTTGGAAAATTAATTTTTGATCTTTCTGTACTTGCGATGTTTCGGTTTCTAAGAATTTTTTATTTTAAGATTTTTTTTGTGGGGTGGGGTTCTCATAATCCGAAGATCACATTTTTGGAAATATGATTGTTTTCTTCTGAAAACGTTCATTCATATACTTTTTGAAAATTGTTATGAAGTTTGATATGTCGTCTTCAGGACAAATTTATGGATTTCTGTCGGATTTTCAAAGAAAAAAAAATACAGGAAGTCTGTCTGTCTGGCAGTCCAAGTGCAAGTGCACACGATAATTATACAATTAAATGAATAGAATTTGGCACACAGACTTAGCATTTGGAATGCAAATTAGCGTTATATTTTAGACAAATTCGACAGGAGGTTGACCGTCTATCGCTCTGTACATTCTGATGGATGTAAACTTAATAACTTAGATAAATGAAATTTGGAGTGTGTGAATAAAGAGGAGCCCAAAATACATAATTAGTTTTCTTCGCTGTACTATGTAACTAGGAACCGCTTATGTGTGGAATTCTTAAGAAAGAAATATGAGCATTCATGGCGTTCACTATTCTGTCTAATGTCTTGCATTTTTTGGTAGAGAAATTACACTTTTGTGAAGTAATATGTGGGGGGAACCGCTTTCCCAGATTTTTACATCATTGGGTATTAAATCTATAATCAGTACAAGAAGAGAATAAGGAATTAAAATAATGAAGCATATGCTGCATTATTATTATTATATTACGTTATATTATTTATGCATTATTTTGATCATTTTATGAAATATATGAATTGAATCCAGAACTACATAGATTTATTCTGTCCAAAGTTTGTTAGAATATAACATTTTAATTTTAAAACCAGAAATCAAATGTAATATTCCTTTATGGTTGCAGTTTTCTACCATCTAGTATATATAAAATCAAAGACCAAAGAAGGAAATACACGGTCATTTAGATGACGAATTTGATCTAAACTTTTTTTTATAGATCTGCTAATTTTGTTATAAGATCCTAAGATGAATTTTATTCATTTAATTTCTGAATTTTTTTAGTTATTATGTCCACATGCACTCATAATGTTAAATAGGTTAATTTCTCAAGGAGGAATTTCTTGAAAATTTTAAAGAAATTTATAATTTTATGAAAAAAATATCATATTAAACCTCATGTTTTTAGTTCGTTCAATTTCTTTTTAAATATCGTTTTAACAAGCAGACGGAACGAACGACAAATAGATAGACTGCCAAAAAAGTTTATTTGGACTAAAAGCGAAGAAGCATGTCTGTAATGTAGATGTTTGAAGATAATGATACTTTTCTTTTATGTATGTTGCCTTCGGAAATAAAAATGAATACAGGAAAATTAAAAAAATTAATGGTTAATTATAGAGAGCATTTGAATAAGACGTTTATGATTTACAACTTACCAAAAGAATGAGCAATATTTCCCAATTTTTTTGTTGCAGACATTTTTCATTTCAAAAAAGTTTCCAGCTATAAGATAAAACTGCAATGAAGATTCATTGCATTCATTCATTTTATCAGCTGAACATAGAAAAAGAAAAGACAGATATAGTCAGTCCTTTTTAACGTTTAGCCCTTTAAAAATCGAATTGGTTTCGTCGCTATTAAGAGGCAAGTACCTAATTGCCTGAAATCATTCGAATCATCTTTATAGAATTCAATTGTAACAATAATTAAATTGATGGGTCCCGAAGAAACATCCTAGCATATTCCAAAATAAAGATGCTGTCACTTGTTCTAGAGCATAAAAATTGTGGAACTAGGGCAAAACTGTGAACTCCTCAAGTGTTCAGATTTTTATTTACAAAGTTCTATCTATTTTATATTTTAAAGTATGGTGGAGAAAACCGAGTTGACATTTTGGATGGCTCTTTTTTGACTCACTGAAGCCAAAATTTGACGCAGAATACGTTTTAGTAAAAAGATCTCCCACCAAATTTTGTTTATCTAATTCATTCAGCAATTTTAACGACAGTAGATAAATTCTTTGTTTAATTAACTTAAAATCTGAAATATATGGACATTCAAAACATTAAAATTGCATATCAAATCCTATATATCTTGCTCCTTGCGTTTTGAGGTTACCACGTTAATTTGAATTCTTATAGGCATACAAATAAATTTTCTTTGATTGGATTTCATTCAAAAATTTGTCAGAAATCCATAAAGTTAGTGTCTGGTCATCATGCTAATTTTTATCGTTATAGAGTGCTCATTTTAAGCTATCCAGAATTATTTTCTTAAAATATAAAATAGCGCAATTAAATATATGCATCAGATACTTTTTTGATATAGAAAATCATAAGTATCGCAAATATGGAATGACAAAAAAATTCATTGAACAACTTACGGTTTTGTAATCAGTAACGTTAAAATATCCACCAAAATAGCTGAATCACTCATGTGGATAGCAGATGTTAATCCTGCCTGTAAAAGGAATTAAAGATAAGGTCTATTATCTTGCATAATATTTATATAAAAATGAACTAAACGCGTGCAACCTTTAAAGCTCTAAATAATTTTTTGTGATAAAAATGAACACATGTATTCATAAAATGAAGATATATAAAGATACTTTAAAATCATAATATAACCAAGATAATGGCTTCTAAATAAAACTGTATTGGACGTGATTTTTATCATATATACATATTTTTAAATTCAAAAGAAGGTTTATGTAATTGTAAAAATTTTCTGCATTTATTATTTATATGCTGAAAATGTCGAATTCAATAAGGAAGAACGGAAGGTAAGCAGAAGTAGACTAATGTCAAAATAATATCTTTTGAATATTTTTTCAGTCCAAATTGTTACATTACATTGTAATGTAACAAAATGAATAACAAAATAAAACCTTTATTGAAAAACGAAGAACCTAATTGGAAACAAAACAATTTTAAATCTTTGGGAGAAAGCATTCAATTGTGAAAACTTGTGGGTAAATTTAAAATTTGCACCTAAAAATAGGCATACGGAAGTAATAGAAATGTAATGCGATTTCGATTTGCAGGAAAAGTGAAATCATGACAGTTGCAAATATTTTCCTAAAAGATTTAACAATTCTTTCGGGATTCTTCTATAGCCGAAAGTAGTTTATAAAATATGCAGATGCTTTCCATTGTTTAAGGGAAAGCTTCTGTAGGATATAGAATTATGTAGGATTAGCTATGATCTTTAATTTAATAGAGTAGTAACAACATATAATATTATTTTTTTCGAAATTTTTTATTTCAAATATATAAGAATTTTAAATTTTTCCAATTGTTTATATAAAGAATATCAAATAGCAGGGGGGAAAAGGTTTATTTGGTTGCTGTATTTTACCATTTTTAAACTTAAAACGCTTACAAGCGGTCCTTCTGTTTTCCATATCCTCATCACCGACTGCAAATACTTCTTGCGATGACCTAACACCTTCACCATCGATTCGTGACCCCGGTAGATAGAGGATATTGCTTCAGCATCCGATACCTCAAGGGACCCATATCCACTCTTAGCTGAATCTGTATTTCTCTGAAAATAAAATAGATTTGTGAGCGATATCGATTCAGTTGATAGAATAATTAAAAGAATGGATTGCAACTGTTCATTTTATATAGGCAAAGTTAAAAAGTAAAATGGCATACAAAATTTAAATGATTTTTTTGTTTCATTTAGATTCTTGCAAATACAAAAATAATGCTAATATCAGTGGATTTAGCGTCAGCGGATTAAGTGTAAAAGTGATATGCTGATCTTCATTCTTTAAGACCAATATATCAAGAAATAAAACCATTTTATTCCGTCACCCCTCTCTTTATCTAGGATAGATTAAAAGACATATGTGCCACAATGGCAATGACGTAGCAGATTCCAAAGTATATCTTTATCCAGCTTAAAAAGATTAATACTCACTTGGGCGACAATGGTAAAGAAGTAGAAAATTCTTTAAAAAGCAGAGTGAGTTTATCATTTACTTCCTCCATACAATGCCCAGCTTCAAGAAATTTCCCTAAATTATACTCAAAACATTTAATCTGCGGTGATGGCAAAGAAAAATATACCAAGACTCAAATGGAAGAAATATTTATAAATCCTACCAAAAGGTTTCTTTATCCATCCTCATGGAAAGATAAAATCATTGCAAAGGCTCATTATGGCCTGTTCCACTCATATACAAGTGGTTCAGCATTGAACATTTTGATTAATGTGACAGCGAGGCCGTGGGCGATCTGTATCGTTATACTACTGTGGTGAATAGCATATAAGCCAGTAACAGCGCTTCTACCCGGACAGCAGTTTTGGTAAAATCGAATCGTTACTAGACTGCTAACCTAAAGGTCCCAGGTTCTATCCTCGCGCATCGCAATCCGCTAAACTACTATCTGCATTCTCACCATTTTTTTACTTTAGTAAATTCGCTCAGTCATGGGAGGGAAAAAACACCGTCAGAGATCAAAATAAGAAACTCAGTGCAACTTTCCCAGAATAACGAATATCTGCTGTACCTAAATCAAAGCCTAGAACAATTCATTTGTATAATCTTTTTTTTTTTTTTTGTATAATCGCTCTTCTCCAAGCAGAATTAAGCTTTTCATCAAATTCCTTCAACTTATTGTTTCTTACGAAACACAATTTATTTTCTATATTTGTATTGTGTACTTTACAGTATGAGTATTTTGTGTATCCCAATGTAGCCTTTAACACTCTTTTTTTCAATAACTGTTTTCGCATGTACCAATCAACTGACAGGGAACCCTAAAGAACGAAAAGGGCTTACAACAAAATATAAATAAATAAATAAACAATGAAGCTATCTGAACTGATCGTTAAAGAATTCACATAATCCATTTGTTTATTTATGATTGTTTAATTGTTTTTTTTAAATTTGAATTTAATCGTTGCATATTGGAAAAGAAACTCGGATGATTGACGTATCAGCTGACTTGAAGAAACTTAATTTTGATGAGTGTAGTGAGCACCACTTTTGCTTATTCTTTCTCCGTTTGAAAATAAGACTATGGTTCCTTCAATTATCTGATGTGCATTATTCGAGTTTCCTTCCATAATGCAACTGTGCATTTCAAATTTATAGAAACCTGTTACCTCATAATCTTATCCACTTCTTGAATCGCCTTCAAGTGTCTGATGGTCAAGTGTTTCAAATCAACGCCGCACTCAACAAACTAACTTTTATTCAAAATACCTATAATCATTTATATCCACCCAAAACAATATATTATAGTTTAGGTAAATGCACGGGCTTTGTTATAAAAAATAACGGTATAAGATGTCAAATTGATGAAGACATGTGCTTTATAGAAGCCGATGATTTAGGATGATTGCATACATATACATCGAATCAAAAGTTTTCGCCCTTAGACTATTTCGACTATTTCTATGAAAAGAAGCATTTTTCAATGAAGAAGTATTTTGCTCCGTAGTACTGAGAAAAGTATAGAGTATGCATTTTGGACTTCCTACTCTTGGTCGATTTGATGAGAAAATTTTATTTGAGTCTACAACTTGCAGGTCAAGAAACATTGCAAAATCCATATTTATCTCGAGTTTTAGTCAAATAGCCACGAAGAGCCTCAAAATAGGGAAATTACATAACAGCAATTTTAATGCTTCAAGTTGTAGAATGACCATCGAAAATAGATCATTGTATAGATTTTTTTTTTTTTTTAGTTTGAGCAAAAATTCCCAAATTTTATTTAACTGCATGATGCAGGGAAGAAAACAACTAACAAAAATTGCGGTCAATATTTGAATTATTTTTTGAAAAATTCCGAGGAAGAAAAGCAGTATCGTCGAATAATACTTGTAAATATTTTTCTATCCTCCCATGTTAACTGACCTAAACATTTCTAACCTAGAACTTTGTTCTACAATTTCAGTTGATATTATATTTTCGAAAAACTATTGAAAATGGAATTCCTATTCTAGAAGTTTGTTCTACAAATTCAGTTGGTAATATAATTTTTTTAAGGTGTCAAAATTTAAATTTGACGTTAATATTTTGTGTTAATTAATTTGCCTGAATGTATTTTCTGGTGACCGAAGCCAAGCACATTCCACTTACAAACCTTATCTGTCAAAAACCTGCCATTGAAAAATAAGAGTTTTTCAAACTTGACATTCTTCGAGCTAAAAATAGATGAACATTGAAGCTTGTTACGGTATAGGTAATAAATCTGAATTCGACTACAAAAATAAATATATGTCTAAGCATAATAGATTTTTAGCTACAAATTCTTGCAATCGAGTGAAAACTATATTCACTCTGTAATTCAGAGGTAGATTTTAGTTTGCTATCAATACAAGTTTAAAGCTCAATTTACAGATAAAATTCTGAGTGAATGGTAAGATACCTTTTCATTCAGATAATCTTATATTCATTTTTCACAAGCTGTTCTTTGTAAGCAACTAGCAGAAAAACATCGAATAACAAAAATGGAAGTTTCTATGGCATCCATTTGACAGTTACAATCCATCACCTGCAGGGTTTTTTGTCTCAGCATACTTTCTCCTCACTCCATTTGAAGATGAAAAGAACTGGGGCTTCTGCTTTCAAGTAAGGAGTTTTCAATCATTGACGGTTCATTTCCGATGTTCCTTTGCTGCAGCAGACCATGATGCAGTTGTTTCAGAAGAAAAGGTTTCACTCGGAAGGTTTCGGAAAAAGCTGCTTTGATTGTAATAGAACAGGCATTAGTTATTGAAATGGAAGAAACAAAGAGTTTTGTTCTCGAAATGTCCTTTTGAGCAAACTAAACCTATTTGTTTTCTCTTGTTTTTATTTTTTGGATAACATCAGAAGAGAAACAACTCAACTTTTTTATAGTTTCTGTCGAGTTTGATTTCGAGTCTGATTTTTGGAGTTCCAGACATGAAAAAAGTCATATCTTCTCTTCGGAATTTGACAAAAAATTATGCTTTTAATAAAGCGATAAATGATAAAATAATAAAAAATTAAAACATAGAACTAAACAGAAGAATGTCTTATATGATGTAAACACATGAATTATTTTAAATAAAATAAGTTTACAAAAAGAAGGAAAGCAAAAATAAGTTTCCTAATTTGAATGGCTCAGCTTAAAAGTTATTTTATTCGTTGAACTGTAGATGAATGTTTATGTAAGAGTAAATAATCAGTTCATATTCATTTAATAAACCTCAACTCAGCTGAGATGATTTCCGAATAATATCTTATATGATGTTTCTTTAAAAAAACAAATTTAAGTTTTTTTCTTAAGCAGACGGGAAATTGTATTGCTTGGACACAAGAAACTGCGTCCTTCATTTATTGTCGCATTTTAACTTATTATTTTTTTCATTTTTATTATCAGGACCCGAGTGACAGATATTGTTTCACAATATTATACAATATTGTGAGATATTATATTATATACTTTAATATTCAGCAATATTATACAATCCTGTGTATATTGTTTAATACTATACAATATTTTTCAATATATATGTGTGCTATTAGAGGAGAGAAGTTTCTATTTCCTAGATGGAAACATTTCAATTACAGATTTAACTCACGTGCATATAAAAAAATAAATCGTTTGGAATTCTGTATTAATCATTAAAATATTTTTATTTAGTTCTGTGTTTTTTAATACTATGAATGCAAACAAGTTGTTATTATATTGAACCAAAGGAAGGTTTTTTTTGCATCACATAGATTTATTTATGTTCATAGGCAGGTATCGTATCACTGTACAATGCAATGTGCAATTAGATGATTAGCATTGGAAGGTGTTCTATTGAAAGTCTACGAAAATAATATATGAAAATTTCTATGCCGTTGTATGAAGATACATTACTTCGGATTTCTTTTCATTCCTGTTCTGAAAGCTATTTACTGACATTCATCTGTGCCTCAAACCATAATACTGTGTTTATTTAAGTCTATCATCTTGAGGCTTTGTATTTGGTTTTTAAGTTTATAATTCTACTTCCCATATATATTAATATGCATTTTAAGGTAACAAAATTTCAATATATTTTTCTATTTCAATGTTAGGAATTTTTTTTTCGGTTTACGCATTATTATTCAAATAGAAATTCATTTTTAAAATTTTTTTTCGGTTGAGGATGACCATCACTCCGTACTTGAAAAGTAAATCAAGGAGAGAAGAAAAACGATAACAGAAAAAAAAATCTCTCATTAATTTTGAAATGCATATAATACCAGTGAAGTAGCGACGGTAACAGGTACCAAGGATATTAAATAACCTTTTTATCATCAGTGGTTTAACAAGAGTAATTGGCATTCGTACCGAGTATCATACATATATCCCTCATCATATTTCACCTTGGGTACGAGATAATGTTTAGTTTCCTTGGAACTTCCTAAGACTAATGCCTGGTGGATTTGTACCCTCCTACCCTACTGTTGCTACAAAATTGTACAATATTGAATATTTAAACGTTTGCTAAAGAATTTCAATTAACAAATATTTTTAAATAATAAGCAAGATACAGCACAAATAGACATTGAATTATAACAAGATTATAAAATAAATCTTGAGAACAATAAAATTTCTTATATTTAGAGAAAGGTCACTTTTCACACAGGAAGTTAAGATTCAAGTCTCCATTGATAGAATATAAACTATTCGTTGTTAATTACAACTAATCATGTCAGATGCAAGAATTGAAAATATCATAGTTTGAGCCGTTAATCGTTAGTTATTATTAACAAACGTTCGTCAGCAAATTTTAGGCATTCAAAATATACCCACAATAAAAGATAATAAAGTATTATTGCGAACTTAGCCATAAATTCTTAATTTTATGAGTGAAAATTATAAAAATGAATCTCAGTAAATAGAATTAGTTCTATGCAGAATATTGAAAAGTAAAATACATCTTAAAATGAATTGACTGTACTATTATTTCGTCAAGTTAAATTTATATCTTAAACTGTTAAGTTTTACAAGGTAGAGAAGCTCGATGTATCTGCAATTTTTACTCTAAAGACAAATCCATTAAAAAGAGAAAAAGAAAGTAAAAAAACTTTTAACCCTATATTCAAAGTCCAGGTGTTTGAAAAGTTGCTGGAACAGAGAACGAACTGCATTTAGTAGCCTGTATTGGTACAGCCGCCCATAGTTTGTAGAGAATTTTGATTAAGCGAATCTTATAACTAACTGTCGATTTACATTACGCACGTTACTTTACGCGTGAATTTAGAACGCTGTCTGGTTCCAAGGTACTATCAAAAGAGTCTGTCTGGTATAGTAATTATAAACAATAGTTGTGGTAATAGCTGAATATTTCAGCTTATTTTAAACAGAAATTTGTGAATCTATTGGCAGTAGCATTAAAAGAAATAAATGTCAAGTAATGATTGGATGTTTTATAGGCCAGTTTTTATCAGGATAGTTTGAAGAGAATGAATAGTGAAATGTATGGAACTTTTTAAAATAACTATAATTATGAAAAATAATTTTTTTAAATAATAAGAACAGAATTATATGATTCAAAAACCATGCATAACGATGAAGATTAAAATAAAAATATTAAATGGTAGTTCTTGAAATATCAAGATATAATTCAATTTATCTTATTAAATAAGATATTAAAAAACTGTGAAAACATAAATAATTAAAATTTCTTTTCAAGTTTTAAGTAATTTTATGTGTGATTTCAAGACAAGTTTTCATCATTTGAATGGTATTTTAGAAACCAGTATTTCATATCTGATCGCGCTACAGATTGTACTGGAAATATAAAAGTTAAATTATTTATTTAAATTATGGTAATATCATCAACCTTTTTTGTTTCATTCAACAAAGAATAATTTTCTTTTGCCAAAAAAAGAGTGTTACGGAAGAATACAGATTAGAGTTTAATTTTCGAAGGTCGTTTAGATGCATTCTACAGCAGCAGGATGAAACAAATTAATTAAAGCAGAATAGAATTTTTAATAAGAAGAAAAGATATTAAACTGATGAAAATAAAATCAATTAAAAATGAAGGAATTGCCGCATATAAGTGGAATAATTACCAAAAATTCGCCATCATTTTTATATTAAAATTTTCTATCATTATTTGTATAGAAATTCTATTCCTAGACTAATAAGTTTGATGTTAGAGTACCAATTAGGGTAGAACAGGTATAATCTAGACTACTTGAAGAATTTGATAACTTCATGTTTTAAAGAAATCAACCAAGAACACCTTTGAAACTTGTCATCAACCAAAGCGAAATTTTAATGAGAATTCCGAGGATTGTAGAAGGAACATTCTGACAAACTTTTTAAAAACGAATCTAAATTGACCCACTTCATCCTCTGTTGATTAAATTTTTCCCAAGATGAAGCAGCACAAATTCTCTTCAAAATATATTTTATGGGTCCAAAAGGACATTTTATGAAGAAAAAAAACATGACTTATTCTTAAATACATCTTTTCAAAAATATTTCCAATGTATGGTTTGATAAAGATTTTAAACTGACATTGCATTTTTACAAATTATGGGAAGATGCATATACAGAGTTCCTAATTTTATCACCTATCTCCCTCAATTTTTAAACGATCACAGCCTAAGCATAAAGATGATGTCTAAATATAGTAAAAAGACTATGCACTACTCGAAGAGGTTACTTACAACACCATCTATGAGCAAATTTTGGAACTATGTGTCCAGTCTCGTAAACGATGAAAAGTACGAAGAAAAAGTCAAATAGAAAGTTGTAGAGTATTCTTAATTTAGAATGAAAAAATACTTTGCTCATATTAATACTCAGAATTGATCACGATTTCGAACATTGCCATGTCATAAAGTGTTAAAGTAATTGAGGCATTTCCCTGTCTTTAGAATCATTTATTTATATTGTTCAAAATGTTCTCCGCTAGCTGCTATACACATTTGCACTCGAGACTGGGTTTCTTGCTCCAGATTATGCATCAGGGCTGGTATTATGGAAGCACAAGCATCAGCAATGCGTTATCGAAGATCCTGCAATGTTGGCGGAATTGTCGCATATGCTTGCCCTTTTATGTCTACAAAGAAGAAGATCAAGTCAAGAAAGCGCACGGGAAAGGATACTCTACGGAACCACCACACCCAACGAATTTTGAAATGCCTTCAGCATGTGCTGCTTAATTAAGTATACCATTTCTTAAAAAGCATGCCTCATCCTTCCGTACTATGTCTGCCAGGAATATTATGTCCATATTGTGCTGAATGCAGATTATATGCATTTCCCCTGCATCCCAACACAGACTCGTATTCAGTCCTTAAGGTGATTTTGTTTCTTGCTTCACTCGCGTTTCACGACGCATAGTTTTGATAATAATAAAAAAAAAACTAATTATTATTTTTTACATTTGATTTTGAGTATCAATACAAGCAAAGTATCTTTTAGTACTATAAGATGTGTGCTCTACAACTTTCTATCTGATTTTTTTAATCTATCTTTCGCAAGTACGAAATAAAACCGCTAATTCCAAAAGTTGCCAGTACATGACGTTGTAAGTTATCTCATCGAGTAGTTTTACTAGATCTAGATACCAACTTTATGGATTAAGCTATAACTGTTTAGAAGTTAAGGGTGTGTGTTACGGATATAATTTGGAACCCTATATATTTAGGATCTTGTCGGACTCCACAGTTTGGGAGCATCTATTGAAACATATTAATAAGTAATTTAAATTACCTTTTATCAATCATAATCATACTGTAGGTAAAATAAATTTTTGCAGCTTATATTATAATTTTCTTTTACTAAGCGTTACATACTTTTTCGATCCCTCGGATATTCCTATGGTGATTTTGGATGTAATTTTTTTATATAGGAAAATTATTATTCAAAAAAAGTTTATTAATCCTGGGGTTTTAAATCATTTTTCAGAAGTTCTTCTGATAACAACAATTTTGATAAATTGTGGGATTTAAAATGCTTGTTTTCTCAATCCATTATTAATAATATCATAGATGTGGAAATTTGGGAGGCAGATAATTTAATTTTTTCTTTAAGCTGAAGCTATTAAAAAGCCTTAAATAAAGTGGATAGCAATTTCTTTGCTAATTTTTCAGCATTCATAATAAAATATATAAAGAGAACTGCGATATGTAAGGAAAAATAGATATTGTGGATGAAGTGTAGTTTTGTGTGCCCCCGAGTTTGTCGCTAATATGGTAACCCTAATGCTATTTTGTTAACTACGTTTTACAGTGGTTGAGTTGTATATGAACTGCAACTATTTTATAAAAAATGTTAAATTAAAAATAATAAAAAGTATCAATTAAAGATTTTAATTTAGTTCTGTATTATAATTAAAAGTTTTTTATTGCTAATAACTCACTGTAATGTTATTTTGAATGTGAATACGAAAAAAAAATATTTATTCTTTTGCAATAATTAATAGTCGGTATGCATTTTAGAAATTGTCTGAATTACTAATTTAAGAAATCGTTTGCAATGGAATTCCTTGCGCTTTTCGAAATTCTTTTTCTGATCTGACGATTTCCTTGATAATTCGTTATGTCGCTAATTGCTCAAGAACGAATGTGTGGTGAATGGGATGGCAGGAAATAGTTTGAACCTGCAGAATGGATGAAGATTGAATGGCATATATATACACACTGGTGTGCAAAACTTAAGCAACAATGTAAGTTTTAAATAGGTAGCCATGAAATTGCAGAAAAGGGGTTATTGTGATCAGTACAATGAACACACAATTAAGTAGAAAGGTGATGAGTATGCAAATGTCAGGAACAAAACATCATAGGCGACGTGAGTGTACGCAAAACGCGTAAGTGATTCTCAAAGCCAGTTGATTTAGAAAAAGGTAGGGACACGATTTCAACCCAGTGACATCATGGAAAGATACGACTAGGGCTGTCCAGGAGTTGTCGTCGGGGAGGCATTATGCTAAACGGGCGGACTGAACTCCACATTTTCGACAGAATTTCTGTGACTGAAGATCGCTATTGTAAGGAAGTAATCCTTCCTCATGTGCGTCTGTTCCGTGGTGTTATAGGACCAGAATTTGTTTTTATGGATGACAATGCACGACCATACCTGACTGCTGATGTTCAGAAACTACTGGAAATTGAAGATATCCCTCGAATTTATTGGCTAGCATTCTCTCCTGATTTAAATCTCATAGAACATGTGTGGCATGCTTTGGGGAGACGCCTAGCACGATTACATCCTCCGAGGAACACCCAACAACTGAAGCAGATTCTGATAATGGAATGGGTACTTTTACCTCAAAAACTGTTGGACAATCTGGTGCTGAGTATGCAGAAATGGTGCGAAGCAACCATTGCAATAAGGAAAGGGCATATTCCATACTAAGGAACATCTGCTTGTTGTTCTTCCTCTTGGACAAACAATCATGTGTAGAGGTACTATGAACTCAATAAAGCCTTTTTTGTTTGACTCCATACTATATGCATTATATAGATTTTTGCGCAACTATGCTTTCGCCATCGTTTAGGTACAAAATGCTGTCTCTTATTTCTGAATTTCATGTCTCAGATGATTTCTCGTGGAGTTATGGCAAAAAAAGCGCATACTGTTTTTTGATCATCAGCGTATATTGTTGTATATACCCTTTGTATATGCGTGTATGTTGTATATATATATTGTTACAAATGTGTAATTTTGTTTTCCAGCACATATAGTGTCATCATAAGAAAGACTGATTTACAGCATCCGTATTGGATGCTGCCGCATGCCGAGCCAGTGATCACAGAGCTTGACAAATTTTGCGACCATTTGGTAAGGTGGCGAAGAATTTGGCGACAAAATGGATAATACTCGAAACTTCCTGAATTTTGTCGATCCGTCCATTAGGAACCAAGATACGCTTGATTGGTCTAGAAGCTGCTAGCTCCACCTCCCGAGAAATATAAAAGGCCGGCACTCTCAAGCTGTGGGTTGTGTGTCGAGTAGTCGTAGTCGCCGACAAGTGAGTCTTCGAGAGAATGACGAAGAAACATCGAATTACCAGCTTTGTTTGGAGCGAGTACTGAACTGCTGTGTGCCGAATCCTGTTGTCTACTGTGGTGGCAGGGTCGTATATTGTGTAGCAGTTGTAAGAAGTAGTGAGTCGGCAGCTAAAGGGAGAGAATACAGTGAGAAGTTCAACCGTTTGGAGAGTCCGTAGAGTGAAGCTCCGAGGATTTCCTCTCCTGCTGAATTCTGTCTAGCCGCTTCGTGTGCTGGGACGATTACTACTTGTGGGCTACTGTCTGCTGTAGCGTGCTGCTGTGTGCTGTCATGTGTTCGTCTCGGCTGTAAATATTTGTCGACTGTGTATTCGTCGTCTTTGTGTACTCGTGTCTCTCGTATTAATAAACGTCGTTGTGTTTCTACTGATGCTTGCTGATTGTGTTTTCATACCATACACACCCTATCAAAGCGAACCCGACGGCAGAAGAGGAATATGGGAAAAGGTTGCTTGTTTGAAATTTTGTGTGAAGAACGGTTTGATTACTGCTTCCTTCGTTCTTTCTTTTCTTTTGATTATGCAATGTTCGTGTTATCCACACAGTCCTTATGTTCAATGATCTAGCGAAGTTATTAAGATCCCGCTCCCGCTGCTAGCAAAGCCACAGGATGCTTTTTTTAAAGTTAAAAAATTCTGCTCGGTGCATTCTTCAGATGCCGAAGGCATCGCATGCTCTAAATTTTACTCTCTACACAATAGACCGGCGCAGCCGGTTTGAAAAGCTTCTTTATTTCAAATTGTTAAGATAAACAGCGATAGTGATACCAAAGATTAAAAAAAGAATAATAAATCTCGGATAAAACAATACTTATCAGTAAAGATCGTAATTTTAAAGCAGAAAGTGGTAACCGTAATTGTTTTGCAGAAGTATTTTTTATTTTTATTTTGTATGCCATCTTTATTGGCGACCTGGCATCCTTGGCGCAGCAAGGGACACACTAAATGACACTTTTACCGAAATTTTTATATCTAGAAATTGCTTTTTAATTTCATATCTGCCATTGATAAATTTGCATCTAAGTTCAAAATAACAACAGAGGCTTCCCACATTTATGAAATTTTATCTATCCAAATAGTTGCGCTTTTAGATTATCATATACACATATACTCAAGCAGATTGATAGACAGTTGATCCATCAATGGATTTTGTCAAAAATTTAATTGATGGTCGGCAATTTAATAATAAAAACCTTATAACTTATTTTAACTAGATTGTCGAGGATTTTAATGATTCTGTTTACAAATACAAATACACCAGATTTCCACTAGATTAATTTTGTTCCGAGTTTGACAAAAATATACAATTTTTTTTAATGGACTGAATACCAGATTTTTATCTTTTCTGGAGAGTCTCTTATTGAATTGTTGAATTATGGTTATATATCGAACAATCGACAGTCAAATAGACGTCATTTGAAAAAATGTATCCGAAAATGTCTAAAATTGCAGGTTCGTTAAATTTTTGAAATCGAATGCAATACTTTTTTCGTAAATAATTATATATAAGAAAATAGAACCCCATTTATATAAACAAAACGCATTATATACGTGTGAATATCACATCTAAGCTTATGTTGCAATTGAAATGTTCTCATTTGCTCTTTCGACATTAAAAGAAAAATGTAGTATTTCCAATTTCATAAAATTGTTTTTGAGGTGGAGAAAATGCTTATAAACACATTTTTCCATTCATAAATTTACGAAAAGTTTACGATTGGATATTTTACGACGCTTTAAAACCAAGAATGAACTGGGACCAGAGATACTATTTTATGGCCCATTTTATAACAGAAAGAGGAGATTATTATAGAACTTATGATACCATTACGAAGAGAAACGCTTTGCAGTTATTTCGGCTGAAATATTCGAATATTTTCTATTTTATAGCTCTGGAACATTGTTTTAAACACTTAAAATACCACTAAATATATCTAAAATGACAATTCTGTGGTAAAAAATATTCATGTAAAGATACATTTTCATTTTAGAAAATTATTGTACTCTTTATATTGAGTATTTCAAAATTGACAATCATATATTAATGACAGCTATTTCTAGAAATAAAAAAAGCAATAATTTTAATCTAATAAATCAAAATACCATGAATTTATTTCATAAAATAAAACACTTGGTTTCAGTAAATTATTATAAAATTGTTTCAGATCATACGTCGTTATTGTTCAATGTCGAACAACATTCGAAAATTTGTTTTTCACTTTAAAATTAATTAATAATTATTATATAATATAATTATATTTTTCAGCACAGGATTTCTCAAAACCTTTATAGGTTGATAGAACACGTTTAGAAAAGCATGAATCATTACATCATTATAATCGTAAATGAAGACATGAAGTACTTCTTCCTGAAATTATGAGAAACTGAAATGTCCAAAAAGAAACGAGGCAACATTTATTCGATTGAGAATTTCCACCTGAGACACGTCCTTTACAGTTGGGTAATCCAATCTTTTCCGAGCCAACATATGTTATTCCTAATGGAATAATGGGACGCAATTTTGGAAAAATGAATAATTTACTTTACACTCCAGGTTACGCAGACCACAGACCATTTTTGAAAAACCCTTTTAGATGAGCATAAATCATTAAAAGCCTTTTTTTCAATACAAGGTGTTTCAAAACACATTTTAGAGATGTTCGAATGATCATGTAATTATGTTCGTAAATGAAGCCGTGAAGTAATTGTTTACGAAATATGAGGCACTAGAATGCCCAGAAAGAATAAGGGGCTGCGCAATTGTGGCGGCTATTCTATTGAGACGTTCTATCTGAGACATTTCTTTTAAGCCAGTCATTCCTATATCAATACATGCCATTATTAATGGATCAGTGGGCAGAATAGGAGAAAAATGAATATTTAGCAGTGCACCCTGGGCCATGCTACTCACACATTAGATTTGAGCGGAACAAGAGCCCATTTTGGAAAAACCAATCAAGCTAGCACTAACCGCTACCGGCCTATAAAGGACGTTTCAAAACTCTTAAAAGTTGGCAGGACATATTCAGAAAGGCATAAATGGTCATGCAACATTTAATTATAAATATGTTACTACGCGCTTGGTAAGGTGCTTGCTCCTGAAATTTTAAAACATTTAAATGTCCCAAAATGACAAAATCACCAAATTTCTGTCATCTGTTGATTGGAAAGTTCCACTTGAGACTTTCCTTTTAAGATCGGCCGTTCACAACCCTATTACGACAACATGCCATTTCTAATGAGATGTTGGAATGATCAAGTCAATATATGCCTTTCCTAATGTATAAAAGTTGACAAACTCTTATAACCTCCCCAAACCACATCAATCATATACAATTTTCAGAAGGGTACCGTAGCATTTTGGTGAAGTGCATTACTTGGATGGTCATGAATTGAGCAAATCGAGGATTTAATATTTGATAGTTTAGTTTAAAATCAGGAATTACATGTTCATTTGTCTTCATTTAGATCTGGGAATAAAATATGCATCAAGAAAGTTGTAGCATCCTGCATACTAAAATGTTTATTATCACAAATGTCTACTCAAATCAACCCTAAAGGATATGAAAAAAAAAAATCTGAATGACCGGAACGTTACAGCAGCATAGAGGGGAACTATGGTTCAGTCCTATGGGTTATAACTGATCACGATACAACCCTTCCAGTAAGAAGCAAGTCCTGTCATCTGTAAGGGTTTGCCAACAACAAACCATTTCTATACCTTCGCTCCTACCGTGCAGCGAGAATCACCCGTCATACCAGAAGTTTTTCATCCTCCCCCCCCCCCCTAAAGGAAACATGTTATTAAAGGCAAAAATGAACAATTCGTAAGGACTTTTTTATAAAATAAGAAAAAGAAGAATTTTGATTAATTTGTAAATAAAGGAGAATTACGCATTTTTTCACAAGTAAACATGCCACACATGCGAATTGCAGAATACTGTAATTGCTCAAAAATAAATTTCGACATTTACCCTTCGAGACAGACGAATAAAATTTCTGTATTTCGCAATACTCAAATATTAATAAAATACTTAAACATACAGTTTTTAAGAGGTATTCTCATAAAAAATTATGGAAGAATGCAATGTACTCAAAAGGCATTCCTTAATAGAACCGCAATCTCTATAATCACTGCAATTTATATTCAATATTATTTGAAATGTATGAACCAGGTATGAGAGAAAACTATTAAAAGAATATCCAGGGGGTGTCTCAAAAACCTTGACCGCAGTTTTTATTCCTTATATATTCATCACTGATATATACTATAAATTACAATGTTGCGTAAATAAAGGTGCAAAACTACGAAATCTATTAAAATTTTCAAGGGATTAAACTTTAAAAAAATACAAAATTTAAATTTTTATACAGATCCCTACAAAAAAATTCCCCTTGAGTAAAATGTGACCCATCCACTAATAAGGTCATGTACAAAATTTCAGCAATTTTAACATGAAAACTCTCAAAGATAAGTTAAAACAAAGTTGGTGAAGGGTCAATCACAAATTAAAATGCAAATGTTTACAGCTTCAGTGCAGATGACGCGACGCCGGAATGCATCATAAGAAAAATAAATATGCTTCATATCTTTAGTTTTAAATACAAATGTTAAAATTTATGCTTCTTGAAAAAATATTTTAAAATTTTATATCACGAATTACAGAATATAACTTAAAAATAGCACAGTCAGTGAACTTGTAAAAAAACATATGTAACCCTTCCTTTAAGTAATCTTTCTTTTATCTAATCTTTCCTTTAAGTAATTATTTCTACACATTTTTAATTCGTTTGAACCAATAAATAGCAAAATTATTATTCATTTATTCAATCATTACCTTCTTTGTTAATTTGTGTACGATCCTTAAAACACGAACATCCGACATGATTTTTTCCCTTCGCGAACTCATATCCAGGCATCAAAAAATGGTTTAAGTCTTTATGTAGTTTCATATACTATTTGAGACAATTTGTGAAAAATTGCTGAAATTTTGTGCATGACCTTATTAGAGGATGGGGCACATTTTACTCACTGGGAATTTTTTTATACGGGGTATGTATAAGAATTTAAATTTTGTATTTTTATAAGTTTAATCCCCTGAAAATTTAAATCGATTTCATAACATTTTACACCTTTTTTTACACAACTTTGTAATTTACAGTATATGTCTATGATCAATATTTAAGGAATGAAAGTTGCGGTCAAGGTTTTTGAGACACCCCGTGTATATATATATATATATATATATATATATATATATATATATATATATATATATATATATATATATATATATATATATATATATATATATTATAACTGAATTATTTTTTTAATTTTTTTTTCCGGAGTATAACATGAATAAAAAAAGTATCAAAAATACAGAGAGAACATAAAATAACTATCTCTTTTTTGGAGACATTTGGATGATATAATTAATGAATGGAATGAAATCATATTTTATGTGCAAATTCAGAAAAGCATGGGAAGATAAAGGCTGAAAAATAAATCACCGATTCGATATTATACATAAAGTTAATTGAAAATAAAAATCGAAATATTGTCGGTACATAGAAAACTTTAACTCAAATGTTGACAATAAAATAATGTTTTCTGTGGGTTTCATAATGCTTATAATTCTTTTTTATACATTTTTTTATCACCTGAATATGAAGGAAATTTTGTACAATCCATTTTCCATGCGTTCATCAATCTTCTATGATGATATAGATAGACTATATTTGAATTTAGTTTCATTTCGTTGTTTAGTTTTAGCTGTAGATATTTCAAAACAGAGATTGTTGTTTTATTACCACCTAATATTAAACCTTCCAAATGTAACTTTTCTAAGAATTATTATACTACATGCTTTTATACTTTTCATTTGATTTGATGCTTCAAGAATATCTTTTGCTCTCTTTTGAAAGCGTATGAATGTATGAGGCTGCAAATTTCTCGATAGTCTTTAAATGTTAGCACACATCTGTATTATAGAATCAAACAAGTAAGAGACTTAAGAGAAATGATTCTTTGCTGAAATAAGTTAAGTAGAAGAAATAGAATTTGCGAAAATTGACGTAGATTTCGTATATAACATGAACTTTTCATCACAGTTTCGCTTAAAAAGAATAAAAGAATAAAATCTTTGAATAATGACGTTTATTGATCATTTTATAAGGAAAAAAATATATGCAAATATGCTACATAATTTATCACTTTCAAATAATTTCTCAAAACATTTTTTGAAAATATTTGACAATGGGAATATTTTTTGTTACTATGGAAATAAAGGATTCAAGCATCCAAATTACAGTTTTGAAAGCTGACGTCAGACTTTACAAAAATATGAATACTTCAGTCATTAGACAGTAACACATATTTTTATATAAATTAAAATTTAACAAAAAAAAATCAATTTTTGATAGTGTTTCCTAAGTTTAAGAAAACACAAAGAAGTTTTACAGTAGTTTGTAATAGAGAAGACTAGTTATGAGGTTGTAAATTGTCCCTACTAGTATATCTATGCTTCTCCTTCGTAATGCTGTTGAAATAACAGTGCTAAAAAAATTTAAACTACATTAATTGGAATAAGTTTGTTCACAAAAGTAATTTTTATAAACACACTTTGATTTCTTTTTCGAAATTAGATGGCATTTTACGCTTTAGAATAAGTAAAATCCAGAAAAATGTGGTTCTTATTTTTCTCTCATTTTTTCCTGCATTTTGTTTCTAAGTTAGTTATTGCGTTATTAGAAAATCCTTGTCTGCGATTAAATTCTAAATTATAAAAATAGTAAACTACCTAGATTTTTTTTTTTACTTTCAAGCAAATAAAAAATCCTCTTCCTTCTAAAAAAACGAATAAATTCACAAATATTTTAAACTTCTTAAGGTACTCAACAAATTTTTTATGCCTTCAAGTTATGAATGAAAAAATTAGCTCGCCATTTTTTCTCCCGAAAAACTGCTTGCGAAAAATAACTGATGTAGAAAATGTAGCAAATTAGTTATTAAAATATTTATACACCTTTTCTGAAGAAACACTTCCCTCTTCTAAGTAAATGTAAAAGAAATTTTATTCCGTGGGCTTGAAAGAAAACAAAGGATAGTATAGAAAGCAATTAGGCGCCGTTTTGAAACTGCTTTTATAGTTTTACGCCCAAGGCAAAAAATAATATTCATAGTTGAATGAAGGAAACTGAATTTTTGAAGATTGCAGCAATATGCTATTTTATTCCATTAAACATAGAGGAAAAAATTGTTTGTATTATAATGTGACGTTCTACATGTTTGCATACTATCCATAGAATATTTTTCTTTTACATATTCTATATAGAAATAAGAACACAAAAATTCAACTCTCGTCACTTCGGTATAATAAATTATTTACATTTCAGTCTTTTTGAAAGTAATTAAATGGCATAAGAGCTGTCTTATGCAAGTTTTCATCTAGATCCAACTGCTGTTAAATGCTGTTGATGTTTCCTATGTTTACTTTTTCTAGAAATTTTTTTCTTCCATCTGACTCAGTATTTATAAAAGATGATTGTCTATGATTGTATAAAAAGTGTGAAGTCTTTGGAATACAGCCTGCGGTTAGGTAAATATATTTACACTTTAAATCAAATTGAGACGTTGAGAAAAAAGTTTTTCCCTCTGATTCTATTTTATATCACTACAAGTCTGAGTAATTGGTGGCATAATACCGAAGATTGTGCGCTTAATATTGCAAAGATCATCCACCAATTGCTCAGCTTAGCTTGTTTTTGATTGAAAAATGAAATGCTTACTCTTTTGAATAATATATAATTTCCTTACTAAAATTATTTTTTACCTCATAAAATTTTTTTATACTATAGAGTATACCTAAACAAACAAAAAAAACCCTTATAAAATTTTAGAAACAGTTTCGATAAAGAATTAAAAGAAAAACAAGTATTTTGGAATAAAAAATTTTGGCAACAACTTTCTATTTGAAAAGAAAATATCGTCTGCTGTTTTTAAATTGTAATTAAATATGCAAATAAATACATTATTCCAATTTGTTTTTTATTTAGTCACGTCACATCACTTTTAACGGTGATATTTACAAAAGAAACAAACATTAATCATTTTTCGAGAAAATATATTGTATCAACAATTGAAATGAAAACTCGAAAGAAGGAAAGTAATAGAATCCTTCATTTGCTACTTTAGCATACATTTAAACAGCTTCTAAATATTTTTCCATGCATATTTCCAGTTGTTTTGAACTGATGTATCTAAAGTTTTACTTCTGGAAGTTTTCATTATTCAGAATAATTTAAAAAACGAAAAATTGCAAAATTATGCAAATATAAATATGTAGATGATCGCTAATGCGAATGCAGTTTGCATATTTTTAAAGAGGACATACTTCCAAGTTAAATTATATATTCTCTTTGAATTTAGCTATTATAAATCGCGAAAAATAGGAAACGTCTGCATAATTTTTTGACAAATAATAGAATAGAAAAAAAAATTGTAAAAAAATAAAATTTTGCTTTTTAAAATTTATTATACAAGTAAAACAACTAGTTAAGAAATTTGCAACAGAATAGTAAATTTACAGGTATTCATAATGAATGTGAGGGAATTTACCATCAATAGAATTTCTCTGCTCAGTCGATCTCATATCTAGAATGAGTTACAGGCTTAATCGATGCCTACTCAGTGACTGACAACATTTATGACAAATTTAATGATCAATTGTCGATTTGATAGCGAATCAGTTATTCTGGCACAAAAATACGTCATGAAAAATGCAAGAGTTATAGTTCTATCTCTAGGAATTTAAGCCTAGTTTCTTCTGGAAAATTCCACGTAACATAATGCTGTGTCGGAAAAACCTATATAAATCCGGATAGTTGAAATAATTCAGTCCTTCCCTATCATTCCCCGTCTAGCTGCGGAGCAAGCTCAGATTGTGCAATTAGAGTGCGATTGTCACTTTCTAGATAGTAATTTGCCGTCTTCTTATATTATTCATTTCTATAAGTGCCAATCTTTGTATATGTTCCGGATGTATTTTTAGAGCCTGCTTTTCGCGTTTTTCGTAAAATAAAGCATCTTCTATTATCCAGAGGTGTTGGATTTCTTTCGCAGATAGCTAGCTATCAATAGAATTTCTGCAACAGGTAGTAAATAATTTAGTTTTGAATTTTAGTTAAGGATTTCCTTTTTACAGTGGAAAGTTACATTTTTCAAAGGATACAAATTAAGAATTAAAAAAGACTATCAAGTAATTCTTACAAATATAGAACGATTGGGAAGTGCAAAACAATGCCTTGATTTGAAATCTTGAAAAGTAAAAAAAAAAAAAAAATCTTGCACATCATTTTTTAGGAAAACAAATAATAGACATATTCATACGCTTTATATTTTGATCTACTGTTACATTAAGACTTTGATTGATCAGTGGTAACTTGACAAAAGTTCTTTATTTTTCATTCATTTTTCAATTTACTTTGCTCTTTCTTACGTTTATGCTTTTCAGTTATTTATCATTGGTATATTAATTCTTTAATGTTATCAACTTTTGTTTTACAATTTTTGTATTTATTGTACTGCATAATTTTAAACTTTCTGTATTTCGGTATTGGCTGAAATGGCTTTTTGATATGTTGACTGTTATAAATTAAGTTCTTCTCTTCTATTTAATTTTATTTTTCTTGATCTTTATCTGTTTTAAATTTCTAATAATTAACTTTTACCTTATTCTATTGCTTGAATTTGAAATTTATTTTACTATTGTTTCCAATTTTTCTTCTTTTAATTCTTTCAAACTCTGGCGTTTTTAGTAACATTTTCCAAAAGTTTTTTTTTTTTTTAATTTCTAATTTTTGGCATCGTTAATTTTTTTTAAATTCACATTTTTTATATATTTTGCAATACTATCAATTACAAAAATTTTAATATTGTCTTATATTCAGTATTTGCTGATATTTCATTTATTTTTCAAAATGTTGGCTACTTGCAATATTTGAAGGGACGATAGATGTTGAAATTTTGTTCATGCATTCTTCCAGTATCGCAATAGCAGATTCCTCAGAAAATATGATATTCTATATTTCCTTATATCATGGAAAGAGTGAATAGTCATCTTGATTATATATTTTTATAACTGTCATCTGGCAATATTATACAAAGTTGCATGATATATGTTGGTACTGCTATCCGACAAAAAATAATCAATAATAGAAGAAAGTGATTTCCTACAAGCAGAAAAAGATAAGCAACTTGGTCAGACATGTGCAGGACGAAAGAAAATTGACAAAGAGTTTGATTACATTAAACGAAATCGCGAATGGCTTGAAAAATGTGGAATGCAAAATTACATAAAGTCAATGATAAGTAATATTTATGTATATCTGAAATTAATTTAAAGTATGAAAAAAAAATAAAAGAATGGTCGAAAAAAAAAACTTCAAGCACTGAGGTAGAACTGTTTATACAATACGAAAATAAATGCAAAATAAGAATGTATGTTCTATTATTTTGTTGGAGTTGAAAACTGTAAATTAAGATTTACTATTTTCATATTAATCTTTCTTAATTAAAGAAGAATTTGTCTTACTTTTGAAAATACATCTAAAATTAATTTAATATTTGAAAGGATTAAAAAAAATGGTTGAATCAAATACAAACTTTAGACATTAAAGCAAAACTATTCATACAATATGAAAATAAATGTAAAATAGGAATATGGATATTATTGTTTTATTGAAGTTGTAAATTGTAAAATTAGATTTACTATTTTCATATCAATCTTCCTCAGTTAAAGAATATTTTGTTTTTATGAAATTATCATTTTATTTTTTAAGCAATGTGACATTCAAAATTAATTTAAACTCGTGTCTCACACCAGATTTAGGAGTTGATTATCAAGCAAGAGGAGATTTGTAGATTAGCTTGCATTGCGTAAGTCAATGAACGATGAAGAATCCATGAAAAAAATTCATATTTTGTTTAGAAATAAATTAGTATTTAAACAAAATATGGTTTTTTTTTGTTATCTCAAAAGTTTCGAAGGAAATGAATGCAAATCCAATAATGTGCCATAAATGCTATTTATAAACAATTTAGTCTGAAAATTTTAATCTATGTATTAAGTTAAAAAAACTTACTGGAAGAAAATCATCTAATTCTATTCCAAAAGACTTGGTTCTTGATTGGTGAACAGCATCCAATTCACATTTTTGTTCGACATCTGGAAACGCCATAGATTGTGAATGTTTTAGTGATTCTCCTTGTAAAATTGGTAGAGAATTCTGATTAATCGAATCGGAATTATTGTCGTACAATCTATCGTTGTTATAGTTGTATGGATGAGTGACGGCCATTGGCAGAGCTAGCATCGTCGGTTTCCCTTGGACATTAGTTAATTTGTACGTGCAGTTGAAAGGGTTTTGACATCTGGCTTCCATTTGAGCTCCTGCAGGATCATCTAGTGGTGGTAGAAACGTCGAGAGATCTACGCCGAGAATGTGTGTTTTGGAGAGATCTATGTCTGTGCTAAGGATGGAATCTATGGAGAAGATAAAAAATTGGATTAAATATAATGGGATATAAATAAAATACAAATAATGGTTCAAATTTTGTGTAATGTGTTTGAAATACATAAAAGACAGAATGTATTCATGTAGCGAAAGTGAAACTCTTTCAAAAACTGTTTTCGATGGAGTGCATCATAGATTATTTTAATAATCGATACACTAGGTTTTATATTTTTCGTCTGTTTACTTTTATTCTTAAATTAGTAAATAAATTTATGTTCAAAGAAATGCTCTTAAAACTTAGCAAATTTATAAAAAAAAATGTGGTCATATTATACAATATTCTAAAGCGAATGTCTAAAAGTAAGACAGTAACCCTAACTGCTTGGAAATAATTATGTAGCACAAACTAAATGGTTATGTGAACAGATGATTTTAAATGCATATATAAGCCTTACAATTGGAAAAAAATTATTACAAAGTATAACGATAAAAAAATATATTTTATGTCCAATTTGCTTTTCTTACTTCTGTATCCTTAAGGATTACAAATGTTACTGCTGCAAAATGTTTGTTTCTATTTCATCGCCACATTAAACAGTTTTTTTTAAATTAAATTTTGTCATATTCACACTTAAGTAAATTATGTATCATTCTCTTGCGATTGAACCACAGACATTTTGAGCCGATTAGGACACCAGTCTCACAGCTCTTTCCACTGCTTGCATGTGACAAGTAAGCCAGGGCGATAATCGAGTCCCCTATACTATTTGGCTCAGCTTCAGATGCATTTTGTATAAAGTTTTAACTTAATATTAAACTGAACAGGCACTTGGTAGTTTTATTGCTTCTTGTCTATTTGATGAATTCGGTTGGCTTGCCTCTTTTTGTAAAGAACACTGTTGTTCTTCAGCGTTGTCATTGTGGCCAGTAATCGTTTCCGATACACAAGTATTTTTTACCCGTTCATGATTAAACTTAACTATTTTATGTAGTTCTTTACTCTTTCTTGCTTCTTTCTTCCTCAAAGCGCTTGTGGTAACATTATCAAAATTACCCTTTTCCTGTTGATCGTTTAGAACCTTTTATTCCATAACTGGCTTTTTTTTAAATACAAGTTCAGCAATATCAAATAAACGTTAGTTTCTTCTCTAAATTCTGTGAGGTTGACATTAAAATTATCTGAACATTTTCTGGTTTTAAATTCCAATAAATTCCTTTATTTAGCATGATAAGGTTTTATCATATGAAAAATTCTTTTGCTAGAAGCAAAGGGAATGAAGCTCTTGCCCATATTTATTCTATTATAGGAACTAAAGTATCACATATTTCGCTTACAGAAGGATCCTTCTCTGAAGCAATTTTGACGTTATGTCTAATATAACAGTAACACTAGATTCTTCAGTAGTATGTTCAACTTTAAGTAAATCACTAAATTCCCCAAAAATTGAACAATCCGATATTTGTCTTGTCTCCTCTAATTTAGACTGAGCCATTTTACTCATAGCAAAGCATACAAGCACAAACAAACAAATCAATTACGTTAATTAGTTACACAATAGACGGTGAGGAGACGCCAACTCAACTGCACACGGCAAAGCTACTGATTTGAAACAAGCTCTGCCTTTGTCACCGAACGCAGACGAATCTCCGTTTTACCTCAATAACAACCACTCCGGCGACGACAAAGTACCATGCCAGTGCAATAGTAAAACTGTTTTCATACTTTTATTCATATGACAATGCCTAATAAAAGCTTTTTATTTCATAATCAAGGCACGCAAAAATCCTTAAAAAGTTACAAAAAGTGTTTTTATGAAACTTTAACGTCTTTGCGGCACCTCAAGATATACTCTAATATTTTTTATACTTATAATTTTTTTTTTATCTACACCAAAAGACAACATTTCCGCGCTATTACAAATTAAAATCACAAATTAACTGATTTTTTCGTTCCACCGTAGTGCACAGTGGAAGAAGGCAGCTTAATGAGCATGCTTGATTTTTTTTCTGTATTCGAGTATATCAATTTCAGCCTGCTGGCCGCTGAGAAAGGTGCCGTAAGCGAAATGATCCAGCAAGCGTTTGGGAACGATACTATATGGGTAACACAAGTAAAGGAGTAGTTTAAACGATCCAAAAATGGTCGCAAATTGGTAGAGACGATCACGAATGTATCACGAATACGCACAGGAAGAACAAACAGTACTATCAACAACTTCTACGCCCATTCAGAGATGCAATTTGGCACAAAATTCCAGATCTCTGGACGACGAAAAAAATGACAATTGCATCATGACAATGCTCCGGCTCTTTCGTCACACCTGCTTCAGACTTTTTTGACGAAATACAGAATTCCAGCCGTCTTCCAATCTTCTTACTTTCCAGATATGGCTCCATGTGACTTCTGATTGTTTTCAGAACTGAAGATGCTGTTGAAAGGTTCCCCTTTTGAGAACAGAGAAGAGATAATGCAGAATACACAACGAAGATGAACATAATTCCAAAAGAGGGAAATTGCTTTCAATTGCTTTCGGCAGTGGAAGGATAGGTGGGCTAAATGCATGGAGGTACAAGGGCCTTTTTTGAAGGGGTAAGTATCGCATAAGTAATATATTTTTCCTGGCCAAACATCGGATACTTTATAGAACAGCTCTCGTATCAGAAGAGAATCTGAGTAAATGCTCCTTTCTCAGTGATGTGGTAGCATTATAAAGTGATGGATGAGTTTACTACATAAGAAAAACTGCAAACACGTACTCCGTGTATTTAATTAGTCATGTCTATGAAAGATGAGGGTATTTTCAGTTTATATAAATAACAACAATCACATGGATTTTAGCTATGGAATAAAATAATTTTGTTTCACTATTCAGATCTAAAAAGGAAATATTAGCTTTTTCATCTGAATTACATTGTTTTAACAATATCCATTTCCTTATCCTGATAAATATTTTATCATCGCCTTATTTACAATGTTCATGAAAATCTAATTTCTGGAAACAATAATTCTTTAGTTGTTTAAGAATATATGGACAAAAAAATTGCTAAAAGAATAAAATTTTTAAAACTATTTTCACTATTTTTTTGTAACAGTTATTAGGAAACTCCTTTTACAAATTCCCTTATATCGTTTCTTTTCGAATATTGTCATCCTTACTGGAAAGATTTTCCATCTTTTCAGAGAACTAAAAATTGTCGGCAAGGGTAGAAAAATGTCGTAAATTCCATGACTCTGTTGTAATTGAATCGGTGTAAAAAATAAAGGAAATTAAATTACCTCCATTTTTACTCCTGCCAACTTAACTCTATTCTCTTTTTTTTCTGACGCTACAATTCCTGACTTTTCTGTCTTAGTGTTCTTTTTAACGTCGAATGTAAAAGGAAAGTGAATTGGACACGAGATAGATAAAACTGCACATAGACTTTTATTTATTTATTTCAAAAAGATTTGCAAATTATAATTACCTCACTGAAACTCAAATAAATAAAATTAACGCGATGACATGAGTGAGATAAGATAAAAAATAATGCTTATATTGCATGAAAATTTCAATGGGGCTCAAAAATTGACACTAATAAAAGTTGATACACATAAAATATTTGCTTTAGTAAAATTCTTCGTAATAGTATATAAATATATTCTTATATTTATATTTTATCGAGTTATCAACGATAAGGAATATTATTGCAAATGTCAGTTTCAATGATATTAGAAGTACTTTTAGAAACGTATGGATTTTCTTGATAATTTAAAATCTTATATAAAATCTTCATGTAATTCTTCAAAATTTTTAGCAATCGTTGTTGAATATCAAAGTCAAAATAAGTTTTCATTTATTAAAAAGCAGAAGAATTTCTGAAGAGCTTATTTTCTGTTGCCTTTGTTTTATTAAAATAAGTAAAATACGTTTTTCATGTAATAGTTTTACGAAACGTTTGAAAAAAAATATTTCCTTTATAAGAAAAATTAACGGTTTTAAGAAAGTAAAGATAATTCCATAATATCTTCCATATATAAAGTAAAGAAAGTAAAGATAATATCCATAATAATAATTAATGGATACATTACATAATATGTAATGTATCCATTAAACAGATACTAAACACATGAACACTTGATCCAGTTTAATATTGCATCTTTTCATACTTAATAGTAATTTTTATTCTAAAAGATATAACTACAACTTACCTTGAGTGGTAAAAAAATAAACAGATCAATTTACAAGAACAGAAGTGGATAGTGTGACCACAGAATACGTGCCGTTCGGTTTTGATAATATTTTGATTATTTGTATGAGAGAGATAAGAACTTATTTACAATAGAGGAGATGTCGATAGAAAGAACAAAGGTCGTTTTTAGTCTCTGTTTTTGACATTTAGATTAACTTTCTATCGCTTGTTTTAGATTCAAATTTCAGTGCTCTTGTGCTAATTTATTAAAGTTTATTAGAATTCTTGCGTTGTATGTCTTGTTATATTCAAGGTTAGAGTTATATCAGCATTTTAGTGAGTCTTGAGCCATTTCTGTGTTAATGAGATTCATTTCAAAAATTCATTCATTTGAAAAACGTCCGAAAAGAGTTATATTTTTGAATATATTTGAATAAAAGAGAGCGAAGAAACATCGATGAAACCAAAATAAGGCAGTTAAGCAACAATTTTTTAAATAAAAAAAAATTGGAAAAAAGTGGCTGTTATAGTGCTAAACAGAGGTATAAAGCGAACTTCTTCTGGTTCAAATTATGCTTAAAATTTTGCAGATAGGTTAATAAATATATTATTTAGTTCCTGAAGTAAAAAAAAAATCAGCTGTATTTCTATCCACTCTTTAAATAAAGTCAGTCATGAAAGTTTCAAATTTTTACGCATTGTGAAACATTAAAACAGCCATAGAATATTTCTAAATGAATAGATTACTTATTATTTAATTAAGGAAATGAAGGACGAATCGAGAAACTATTATACCAAATTTGAACAAGAAATATGCATTAGATTTTAATTTATGAGGTTTTCCGTAAGAAAATTCTATCAAAAATTAGAATCTGTGAAAGAATCACCTTAAGGCGTAAAATAGAGTTAAAACGTATGTGAATGAAAACTTTAAAATGAACGTAATTTCCCCAAAAATAGACTTCTAACATTCTAACATTTGTATTCAAACAAAACAAAACAAAATTCTAACATTTGTATAAAGAAACCTGTTCAAGCTTTAAGAATATTAAATTAAAAAAAATCACAATGTTGCAAAAACGTATTCACCTACTTTATAATAAAAAATTGGTTTATTAACCGTCATCATTTAATTTAATACTTTGCTCGATGCCAAACGATAATTTTATTCCAAGAAATAATATTTAATCTCAATATTTATTTCATATTATTGAGAATCTTTTTAATAAACTAAATAAATTTATTTGCATAAACTTGAAGGCATCACTCTAAATATGGGCGTGAAAAGCAATTAGTGATAATTTACAATTATTTTTAATATGATATTCTAGATAAAAGTTGATACTTACTTTCTATATCGGAATGATAATTTCCTAAATACTCATTGCGTTCTGTTAACCTGGAGGTGTCATTTTCCAAATCAACGTCATCAAACGAGCTGGAAAGTGGAATATATCAAAAAATTATTTCGATAATTTACTCCTCTGGGTATAATCGATAATCCGATAGTTGAAATTTCTAAGCGATTATGCAATAATTCAAAAAAGTTAATAAGGCCTGCTAGAAAATGGACTATAGTATGTATTAAACTGTGCTAAACTTAATTTCACAATGTTTTTGTTCATGTAATAATTTCTCTTCCATAACTTAATTTGTGGGTTTGGAGTTAATAAGTATTGCATAATTTGGAACACAGATAAGCGAAAACGATAAAAATCTTTCGTGAATTAATTAAAAAAAGAAGTATTGTTACAATAGATTCCCTGTAACCAAGCTCTTCTTTTAACCTAGTATTAAAAGAAGGATGGGTGAAAAGTGTTAAGGGGACGGCGGATTCTATTAGGTATTTTTGAGAATATAAGTGATTAATTCTCAATATGAGCATATAAGTTATGAAAATGTTTATGCTTATGTATTAAAATATAAATACGTCAAACGTAAAATTTTTCTTTAAAAACATTTTTAAATAAAATATTATTTTTTTAAAAATTAAAAGAATGGAATATTTTAAAATATTCCAGGCGACTCAGTTTTAGATTTTTTCTATTATTTTTCCCCATTACCCAATATGAATTTATTTGGAATAATACTGTGTATGATTTTGTAATTCCAATTGAATGCTAATTTTTCAGATATAGTTTTAAGTACACTTACTGAATTTTCATAAGAAATTTATGTTTTTAAGAACTAAAATTGATTTTTAACTATCTAAAATAACTCCAAATATAAAATGCATACCCTATTTTCTTTAAATGTTTAACCGAAATCGTTGTTATCAATTCTATTTAATTTTTTCAAAAATTAAGACGCCTGGAACATTTCAAAGATATTTAAATCTAATTGCAATATCATTTTGAGAAAAGTAATTAAAATGCGCTTTTATTCTCTAGACCTTTGAAATATTCATTTCATTGAACAATATATAATATGACACTATTTTAGTTGAATATAAACATATATTTTGGTTAAGAAACGATAAAATTAAATTTCATGCTCTGTCCAATTTTGTTTATTTCAAAGTCCACTGTCCCCCGAAAAAAGCAAGTCACCGTTTGTGATTTTCAGAGTCTCTTCTGCTATGTAAACAATAAGATTTTGATTTATATTTTGTAGCTTTTACTACATATAGCGTAATTTCTGCAAAATTCAATATATTTTGTAAGATTTTGTGCAATAAATGTAGATTTTGATTTAAAAGTGCAGTATTTTAAATGATCATTTACTAGCCTGGTGCCTTTTCTCTGGACGGATCTATGCTCTATTAATGAAAATATATTTGACTTTTTTTAATGTACGTTGAAATAAATCTTGAAAATGAAAACTTTACTAGATGGAGGCAATTTTGAAATATAAAATTAGTTGATAAGTATATAATTATAGTTAAAATAGACAAAACATTGGAATGGATGGCATTTGTCATTATAATTGATAACTAGTTTTAAGTCAAATTATCGTAATAGTGATAATAACATTGATTGTTATCTACTCTAGATTTCTGCAAGTTAGTGACCTAAATAAGTGAATCTTTTGTAGAATTCTCCACCTTTTCATAAAAAGGGAGAATGTTCATTCATCAAAACAAATACTATTTATACTCAAAAACACAATATTCAGCTTAAAAATATTAAAGTCTCAAAATAATAAAAGTTTCCTAATATAAAAATTATTGCAGAAACAATATAAAATAATTTACGAGCAGTCGCATAATACTAATTATAAAAAAATTCAATATAAAAAGTCTTTATATTGTATATATCAAACAATCTGGTAAATAAACAAAAATGTTACTCAAATTATTTTCTTTTGTTTTCTTAATGTTATAATAGCATAAATTTCTATAGTAAACATGAAAATGTGTTAACTATAAAGTTTTCATTGTTATTTAATACTCGCTGATTCGTGGAAATTGTATTTGCTTTGAGATTTGATACATTTTCACATCGTCCTTTAAAACTCACTAAATCTTTGATTTAATGAATCAGAGTAGCTTTAAAAACTGTAATTATGCGCATCTAGTTCTCTATGAAAAATTAATACATTATAAATAGATAGTTTATAATAATATAATTTTAAAAACTTTGTAGTTATTAAAATTATATTAAATAATAATAACGTATATAACTGATTCACAAAAACAGTAGAAGAAGCTATTTTTGAGAATCAGTTATAGAGGTGGATTGCATCAGATACAAGCACATTTTGGATTTGTATAAATAAATGCATGCTGTTCTAAAATACAGTATTAATAAAGTATCATTTCTTAAAATCGTCAATACCGTTCGTATCCAGTAAGACTTTGATTTATATATTTATCGCTAATCATTAATATTCCTTAACTAATGAAAATTGGATTTCTCCAGTATTCTCAGACTTTTTCTCTCAGAATCCTCAGAAATCCACATTGAATCGTTCACAAGAGTGAAAATGTAGTTGCTCGTTTATGAAGAATGAATTCTATCTTCGAACTTAAAGTGCTCTGAATAAATCATCTGGTACACAATAGGAAGGAAGTGCATTGCTAAACAATGCAGAATGCCTTTCAGTCAGCATTTCCTTACCATGTGAATGGATTGTATTGTCTTATAGAGTGAATAGTCCTGTCGCCGAGGTATGGTCCCACATAATTTATTGTATATTTAAATAAATTACTGGTTGGTTGACGATAAATGAAGATTCATTTTTATGGGATTTTCTGCTTTAGATTTTAAACGCTTCTTGGTGAATAATGATTCTGAAACAATTTCTCAGCATTTATAAAATCCTGAACAGAGGTTTATAGTTTTACGAATTCATTATAGTTTAAAATAGTTTTGGAAGAAAAATCATTTGGTATGGAAATAATTGACCTGGTTGTGATAATAAAACCATTTGATTATATCCAGGTCGACAGTATCACTAAACAAAAATCAAATAAATCAAAATCAAAAATTCAAAATCAAAAATCATAAATTCCATTAAAATATCATTGAAAGATTGGATATGGTTGACGATAAATGGGCATTTATTATTACGGATTTTATGCTTTAGTTTTTAAAACTTTCTTGGTGAACAACATATGATTGAAACATTATCACAATATTTGTAAACCAAGAGCAGATGTTTATAGTTTTACGAAACCATGATGGTTTAAAATATTTTTGAATAAAAATCATTTGTTATGAAAATAATTTGATATGGCTATGATAAAAATCATTTGATTATATCCAGGTTGACAGTATCACTGTACACGTTTAAAATAAAAAATTCCATCAAAATATCAATGAAAGATTGGATATGGGTCACGATAAATGAGCATTTATTATTAAGGATTTTGTGCTTTTGTTTTTAAAAGTTTCTTGGTGAACAACATATGATTGAAACATTATCTCAATATTTGTAAAACCATGAATAGAAGCTCATAGTTTTACGAAACCAGTTGGTTTAAAATATTTGTTAAGAAAAATCATTTGTTATCAAAATCATTTGATATGACTATGATAAAAACCATTTGTTATGAAAATCATTTGATATGACTATGATAAAAACCATTTGATCATATTCAGATCGACACTGGCATTGGACACATTAAATCAAAGAGTCCATCAAAATATGAATGAAAGATTGGATATGGTTGACGATAAATGAGCATTTATTATAACGGGTTTTGTGCTTTTGTTTTTAAAAGTTTCTTGGTGAACAACACATGATTGAAACATTATCTCAATATTTGTAAACCAAGAGCAGATGTTTATAGTTTTACGAAATCATTATTGCTTAAAATATTTTCACTCCGTATGTAAATCATTTTTTGATAACAATACAATAAGCAACTGTTACCTCTTAAATTTTTCATTAATTCCATTGTTTTATAAAGTATAATGATTTTTAACTGTTTTTTTTACATCGCAAATTATAAAAAAAACTTCTCCGTTTTACTTTTCGACAAGTTTAATATGGTACCCTTTATGACATTAATAAATATTATCTAGTTTTGAGATTAATATTATCTTCAGCTCTAAAAAGGAGTAAAATTAAAAACTACCTTTCAAATATAAAAAGAATTTAAATTTGAAGAATTTTTTTAATATAAAGCAATTGGACTTCGGGAAAAATTCTTTTTTAGATGATAAAGAATTTTGAGGATTGACATATTATACATGCAGATAGAAAGTTAAGAGAGAAAATTTAAAGGGATGAAAAAATGCATTCTATGAGATTTTTCAACTACGAAATGAAAAATTCATATTTTGTGCACTTGGAGAAAAAAAGATTAAGAATTACGAATTTTTAAGAAACTCATTTGACAAGAAATATAATCTGATCTGGCTATCATAAAACATCATTTGACCAACAGTTGCATTGAATACATTAAGAAAAAGAGTCCACCAAAATATAGACGAGTGATTGAAGTATCGTATCTTCCTTCTTCAGAGGAGTCCTAATAAACTGTTGAAGCGTCTGTGAAGGCGATAAGTTAGGATTTATTTTGCCGAATTCAAACAAGTTTGTGAAGATGAATGTTAACCTTTACTTCAATTATGTATATATCCAAGCATGTTCGGTTGCATTTATGTTCGAAAAAAATTCTTACAAAATCATTCAAATACATCATCTTTAATGATCTTGTCTTTTGTTTGACCCCGAAAGTATCTCTGATGTATCAGTCACACAATCAAATGTATATTACTTATATTTTTGCTAATTTAAAACTCTATTTTATTTATACATTGATAAATAAATATGAAGGCAGGTGTTAAATTAAACAGTTTTAGTTGTTTACTTTCCAGTTACAGTGTTCAAATTTTAGAAGCATTGGCATGCGTCTTTAAAATTTTGACATGTTTTATGTAAAAGTGAATGGCTTACGGATTGTGATGGTTATTTCGCTAAATTTATTAAACCATATAAAAATACAGAAACACTTTTGGAATGTAATGTATTTTAATTTCGAAATGAAAATAAATTTCAGAGATATAATTAATTTTACTGTACTTTTATTTAAATTTTAAATTAAGCTTGATAATCTCATGATCATGAAGGTGAATTTTGGTGAGAAAACTACTTTATCACTCACGTTGCCAAATTTCAATAATGTTTTCAATTCAACTATAGTTTCAATAACGCGGGAGAAAGGTCCAATAACCATTGCCACCTGCTATTATAGGATGAAATAACCTTGAAGAGCATGAAGGCTTTGCCATTAGCACTCAGAATGCATCACACTCGATCAACTGAAGTGGCTCTTGGGATTAATGGCTATTGAAGCTTTAGAAGCCGCTACTCGTTGTGTCACTTCAATTAGAAGTAGGAAAGTTTCACTGAGAAATCTAAATGCAGTAATGTAACCCTTCTGAAGCACAAGTGAAAGATTTTAATATCCATGGTGAGGTGAAATTACTGAACATGTCATGATAAAATTCTAGATAAATATTAGAAAAAAATGCATAATATTTGCAAGGCTTGATTAAAATATGTTAATCAGATTATTTAAAGAGTTATCAATGGAAATAAAAGAGATATCCATTATATTATAACTCATACTATCATTAGAAGATCAATTTTTGTTTCGTAAAGCTGCATTAAAAATCATATAATCAATTTAATCTAATTTCCACTTATCTAACTTTGTATTAGTCTACTATAAGAATTTGTGAATTTTGATTAAATAAGTTCTTTTTGATTTTTAGATTATTTCTTCTTCTGAGTTTATTTCTTCTTGTGTTGATAAAAGAATTAATTTTGGATGATGTATAAGTACATATATATCTTTTGATAAAATTGTGTTTATATGCTAAAAACAGCATTAAAAATTATCGAAAGAAAATGAATCACTTCTGAAATAAATAAAAAGTACACACTTTTGAGCTATTTATTATATTTTTGTTAAATCAAAAAAATTTTAATAAATGAAAAAAATAAAAGTTAGAAGAAATGATATAGTTTATGTCTTTATCTTCATGTTATCCAAACGCTTAAACATTCTGATTTCCATAGCATATCAATACTTTCAAATTAAGAAAAAAAATTAATCTAATCTAATATCAAAATAAGATTTTCTTTTTCAATACAACTACTTAACAGTTAAAAATATCCTGCAATTCCAAGAATGAATGCTTATAAGCAGGAAAATGAAACAGGCAGTTGAAAATGAATCTATGTTAAACATATAAAAATTCAAAAAATTGTATTTCTGGAATTTTTTTGAAAAAAAAATAATACATTTGGAATCTTAATGAATTTTTTTTATTAAAGATAATGGAGAAATTTAACAGATATTTGGGCAAAATGCTAACTTGCAGAAAATTCAAACACAACATTTCCACTTAGTATTATAATGAAAGTAATTCTTATAGATCGATCGTTAAAGGAAACCTTAGACTCTAGAGTGTTTTATATTTTTTTGTGCTTTTTTTTTCTAATAACATTACTTACTATAAGTTTTGTGAAAATTCAAAGAAACGATCACCAGGTACTATTTATTTAAAAAAAAGTAACAAAGTAAATATAATCAAGAAAGAATAAAATTGCTCACCATCCACTTCCAGGCGTTCGAACCAGCTCTGATTGTTTTAACCATGAATCAATTGGTTGTACTTTTCGTAAGTCCATTATATAAACAGAAACATTTGTTAGATTGAAAGCACCAATAATCTAAAAAGGAAAGAAAAATTTACAAAACGATGTCTTTTTAATTTCATCATGGGTCTATAAATATTGAATCCCACAATTCTTACACTAAATAATCAATTTTTTTTTCTCGAAATAACTCCTTGTCTACGGCTCGTTAAAAGCAATAAGCGCAATCTAATTGAACTGCAAACGCAGGATCGAACATGAGTAATATGCATGGAATTTGTAGCCCTAACCGCTACGCCATCTCCGATACGCTTAGGCAGGTAATGTATAGACACATGTCAATATTTAATTAGAATTTGTTTATGCGTGTAAAATCGCGTTTCTTCAGGAAAGACGCCTATATAAATAAACAAAAGCAAAACCTTATCCAAATATAAAATTCGATTCAAATCGCTAGCGTCATTTCCAAGATGCATGAAATAAATTTACTTATATACAAGAATTGCCCATTTAAAGTTATAAGACGAGGAAAAGGAGATTTGAAACGAGAGATTTCATTATGAGGAATAACGAAAATATTATGGTTATGATGATTAATGAAATTATAGATTATGAAAAAGCATGATGATTTGATTATGATGATTAATGAAATTATTGATTATTATGAAAAAGCATGATGATTTGATTATGATGATTAATGAAATTATTGATTATAAAAAAGAATGATGATTTGATTATGACGATTAATGAAATTACTGATTATGAAAAAGCGAGATGATTATTTGATGAGGATAGATTAAATTCAACTTATGAATCTATTTCATGTAAGTTATTTAAATTAAAATCCAGTTGGATTGATTTAACAAACCAAATCAAAGTTTTCAGAATTTTGAAATCCAGTTATAAGTACAAGTATAAGCAGTAAGACATAGTGATGAAAAGTTTTCGTTTTTTTTACACATTTTTTTAGTTTTAAAATAAACTTCCAACTTAATTAAGCCATTATTTAAATCCAAAGATCTAGAAAGGGACAAAAAGAAAATCAATCCACAATACTACTGAAAATTCAATGTTTTTTTTTCTCATTAGAATTTTGAGTGTTGTTTGAATAACAATGTTTTATATTCTGCCCCCTGATTTCTATGCTGTTGTAGGTTTCAAATTGGTCTTAGAGATTCCGGTTCAGAATTTATACTCTGTTTTAATATCAATGCATAAATATATTTATCTTTTATCTATAAGTTAACAGCTTCCGTAAAGCTATTCTGCTGAATCAGCATTTGTTTTGTAGATAGCTTCCCTCTCTTTTCTTATTATACAAGAAGTATCATAAATTAAGTTCTGTTAAGCAATTAAAAAAAAGAAAAAAATATTAGAAAATCCTTTCTTCGCATAATGAAGTGCAGTACTTAAGTTAATTTTCAACATAGTTGCTATCACTGTTGAAGCATTTACTTCAACGAGGCACGAGCTTTTCTATGCCCTCATTGTAAATAAGATGCCGACTAGGATAACGAAGAAGTGAACGGGAATTTTTCGAGAAATGCGCTGACCGTGCTGTAGCGATGAAGCTTCGGATCACCTCAATCACCTCATTTTATTTTTTCCTCATTGTTAAAATTTTCCTCATTGTTAAATTTAATCTGGAATCCTGTAGAGGAACTCTGCTACTTACCAACGAATGACTTATCATGTTGTTCTTGTTTGTAAATTTCATAAATTTGTATGTCTCTTTCAATTGGTTTTGCGTTCCTAGCATTAAAAGATTGGATGATCGAATGCAACTCGCATACAGCAAGATACCCCTTTTTTTTCTTCAATCCTTAACATACAGCCTACACAATATTTAACAATGTAAAAATGATTATTGTTTGAGTCTGCAAAGTGGAAGGGCATGTGTGAAATGACGAACGTAGCTCTTCTGTGACAAAATTGAAAATAGAATTTTTTTCTGGATACCTTTCAAGAACTTAAATTTATTGTAGCATTAGGCAAGGCAAAATACATCCCTCTTGCATAATTAAACAATTCAGTCTTACATTTCAGCTAATTTCTAACTTAATTAATATTTTATTGATTTATCTTGGTTTATTTTTTTATTTCAATGAATTTATGAAAAGATATGTTTTATTATTCTTTAATGTTTTTATCTTGGGGCAAATAAATAAAGTTATAAAATTCTTGGAGATTCAACGATAATTTATTAGTTAATAATTCCACTGTTTACAAAAAACCCCCAATTAATTATTATGATGGATTATTAAAAAACACTATGTTTCAAACAAATATAACATTCAAAATTATCAGTTTACAGGAGCTGTTAAGTGAAATATTACATAATCAGTTAAATCAATAATTAATACTCCAACACAATATAGATATAGTATTAAATTATATTATTTCAATTAATAATGGTTTTAAAAATTTAGTGGAAACAGATATTATTATTCAAATTTAGAGATTACAGAATCTGAAGTTTTTACTTATTTGGCAATAATCTATTAACATTCTTTTCACAGGGCCATTTGACGCCCCCCCCCCACTTCAGCTAAGAGGTAAAAAATAACTGAATAGTCGGAAATCAGTCAACGATTTTGCCATCACCACTCATTATATAATATGTGTGTGATGTCTTAAATGATTTTTAATGTGCGAAGATGAGGTTAAGAAATCATATTATTACATAGTAACGATTTAAATGTTGGTCATTTATGCACATTACCAAAATTGTTGAAATATTAATGAAATCCAGTCAAATTTATTTACTGTTTTTTCCGAATCATATGAAAGAATTTTAAACAGAAAAGAAATAATTATTAAACTACCTGAATCGCTATCTTCAGTTATATGTAAGGAGAGATGTGTCCTTGAGTATGCTTATTGTTTTTGAAGTGTTTTATGTTGAGAGTTACCAAAATGGACAAAAATATAGATTAATAATATTGAAATACTGGTATTTTCCAGCAATAACTTTTGAAAAAGATTATCATGAAAAGGTGATTTTTATATGATTTTAAAATTCAGAAAAATTTATTTTTAAAGACACTAATTTAGACATGCAATTTGTTGCAGTGAAATTCGCACCACTTATTGTTTCGTTAAGTATTCAGTCTCATAGCTTTCCTTCATTATTGAAAATCGAAGGAGATTGATTTTATTTATTATTTTCTAAATTAACATATGAAATAAAAATAGTGAAGTTGCAGTATCAAGATATCCGTATCAGATGATACGGACAGTAACATTTATAATATCACTCGACTCCATTAGGTAAATTCATGTGCACAGTGAACGAAGCAGGTGTTAAAGTTATACGATTTTAATGCCTCTTAGAATTCAATGTTTAAGTTGATCATGTTGAGAAATCATTAATATCATAATAGTAGATAAAATTAAGCATAACCTCTATTCCCAACAAACCAGATGGTCTCCAAGAGTAGTTGGAGAAAAATAAACGCAAAGTTATTATAAGAACAGATTTCAGCTTGGAAAATAATATTTAAAAAAGTATTCTTAGTGATTGAATATACAAGCATTGTCTTTTCAGCCATTAGAAATATTTTGATCGATATAAAATTTGTACAAGAGTTTTTGCTTGATTAATTAATCAACAGTAATTTATTTTCTCTGGCAGGTAAAACGATTCAAGTATTGATATCCCGATTTTTTTCCTTCATTAAGATTTAAAAAACATCTGATCAGATGAAAACATTTTTAACAGATGTATCCCTATATTTGGATCCGAAAGAATAGTGTTAAATACTATGAATAATACAAAACTCCATCGTAATACAATTCACCGATTATTTCAATTTTCTATTTTTTTTATCGGTTTCGAATGAACAAATAAGATCCAACTTCTAATCAAAAGACTAAATCAACGGGCTTACTCTCCATTCAGCTTGCTGATATATATTGATAATATTTTAGCCCTCATGAGATATCCAGCACAGTCTTTATGGATTGTTTTCTTTGAGTCTTGGATACCTTATTCAGACTATCTTTTCAGTTCCTCTTATAAATGTTTGCATTCCTTGAGCTTATTGCAGATCGCTGTGAAGAAATGAGGACGATAGAAAATATAAACATATAACCACAAGCAGGAATGCTTTCCACCACGATTTCCTTATGTAGTTATACATATTCCCCCCTCCCCGGGGTTACCTCAGGTATGAGCATAAGAAATTTCCGGTATGATAGTTGATTATAGCCACTCTAGTGAGTATAGAAATGATATATTCTTTACCGATGACAGGACATACCTTCTACGGGAGATGTTGTATCGTGGTCGGTGATGGTCTTTAAACCCAACCATAGTTCCTACATAAGCTGGGGTGGCGTTTCGATCATTTTAAGTTTCTGAGTGTCTTCACCAGGGTCGGAATAGCCGTTTATAGTTTATGATTTTCTAATTATGCAATACGTGCAAAATAAACGATTTCATGAATGAATGATCATAAATTCATAAAAATAAATACCAATCTTATCCACCAAATATTTATGGTTTTTCTCAAAATTCTCTCATTTTATGCAATGCATTTATCACATTTTTTTAAAACTCAAGCGTAGTCATTTATTTTGACAATATTTCGAAATCGTCTTCGAATTTTTTATGAGTTCTTCTGATGATGGAAAATGTTTTTTGTCATAGGTGTTTTTGAAATTCATGAAAAGAAAAACTGCATAGTACTAAATCAGGATTCTAAGAAGAAGGGGGGACACTTGTGACGTTGACATCTGAAAAATATTGTTGAGCAATTTTGGAATCCATTGCGGACAAACACTTGTCATATGCAGTTTCTCCTTGAGCAACATGTGAATAAAATGCAAGTGTTATGTTCAATTATTTTGATATTCCTCTTAATGCGAATAAACCATCTTCGCTCACTATCACAATGGCTGTGTTGATTTTCAATTCCGTTAGAGCAGTGACTGAAGCGCCGGATTCAACTTTCTTTGAAATCAATCGTCTTCTCTTTGTAAACATTTTAAAATTCCAGCTGTGGCATTTAAAAATCACAGACTCCTTTTAACTTTCTGTAGCATTAATTAGATTTCATCCCGACAATTTTTTAAAACAAAAACAAAATTACAATGAGTTTGTCGTGCGTCACATCCATTTTTATCATTCGCATAAGCAAACAGCATATAATTGAGTATAATATAGAGATATAATAATCCTGAAATATGCGGCATCTATTCTTAATTTATCTCTCTACAAATGCAATATTATATTATTTTTCAATTGATTTTTTTATCACCTTTACATTTTATTATCATTTTTTTTATCGAACAGCCTTTTTCATTCCGTTTGAGTCTCCAATTTACTAAAGATCTACAGTTTTGATTGCTGCACACCAAAATTCCTTCGCCAAGTCGCTGCATTTTCGAGTTGTAGCCTTTACATGCCCGGATATATATATATATATATATATAGATCGACAGATTATCAATTCGTCGACATATTCATCCAAATTCAATATGCACAGGGGGTGTTCAAATGAAACTGTACAAAACGACACTGTGTGTATAAATGAAGACTTCATTCAAAGTATACGCCATAGGCCAGAGCACAACGATCCCATTACTTAAAGAGCCGAAGTATTCCTTGTTCCCATAATTCGTGTGGCCGTGATGTGACCCACTCCTTCACTGCGTCCCTGAGTTCGCCATCCGAATTGAAGCGCTTCCCTTTCAGATGCTTTTTCAGGGGACCAAACACATGAAAATCGCAGGGCGACATGTCCGGGCTGTAGGGCGGATGGTCGAGCTGCTCCCACGTGAACTTGGCCAGTTCCGCTTGTGTGATCCTGGAGACGTGTGGACGCGCTTTATCGTGATCAGAACATACCCTCTGTGAGTAGCCCCGGTCTTTTTTTCTTGTTGGACCTTGGAGTGTCTCACATACACATGGAAGTTAATGGTTCTTCTGTGCTTGAGGAATTCAACAAGTAGCATCAATTGGACGGCGCTCTTTATAAGAGACTCTGCTCTCTCCTGAGCGTGCATGCGCCCGCTGATGCTCCGATCTACGCTGCAGACTCCAATTGCATCCCTAGATAGTCTCGCTACGTTCTCCCATAGCTGCATAGGCGTATATGTTAACAGTTATGTTATTACGCCTTTTCGTACCTTTTCATTTGAACACCCCTTGTATATATATATATATATATATATATATATATATATCTGACGATAAATCAATGACCTTCATCTTATTTATCTAGTCTCATATTTTTATGTTTTTCATTATGATGTTTGCATATATACGGTCAGATAGAATATTTTTAAACAGATTTTATACAAAATTTGATAGCAACCTACGATTTTATTGTTAGTATATATCGAATTCAACTCTCTCTTTCAAAGCAATTGTGTTATAATGCTCACAGAGAGACAGAGCGAAAGACATCATTACAAAAATGTGTTTTTCAAACTCATGGAGACCTAAAATGTAGAGATTCAATAAAATATCGAGGTCGGATTTTATGACGATTACAATTCTTTCTCTTTCAATACTTTATGTGCGAGAAAATAAAAATACCGGATATAATTACTTTTGACGTATATAACAATTATGCGTGTACAGATTAAAGGACAGACAAATTGCATTTTGATGTAAATGATTATGAAAGAAAATGCATTTGTTGTCCCTAATTCTTTGTTCATATAACGTTTGATTTGTTTCTCTAATTTATCGAAGCTTCGATAGTATAAGACGCTTCTTTCTAGTATGCAGGATAGAAAACTTCTATTAAGTACTGGAGTTATAAAAGTAATTGGATAACAGCAAAATCCCATTACCAATCTCTCCAACCAATATTATTGAGAAATCATTGGAATTGCATTAAACCCAGGAGCGTCTTAATTATACTAAACTAGAAAGGCGGGGTAGTTGAATTTACGTCTTAAAGGACTCAAAAGGTTAAAGATTCACATAGGAAATGAATTCTGACAGATCCATATACCAGAGAAAAGTAATTTCTCTATTTATAAATAAGCAACATAACCTCGCATACGAATGATATCAAATTACCTAATCCAGTTTTTAATATCTTTGCTGTTATGAAAATTATTCACTTGATTATATTGAAGATATATGCTTTTCCCGAACATCAAATATTGTTTTAATATGTCTTTGAGAACATAATTAAAACTGTCATTCATGTATGTTTTATGTGCATGCAGCTCCGATGCTGATTATACCGTTTTATTTATAATGATGATTGTTGATGCATTTGACCGTGTATGTCAGAACATTTTGTCTTATATTTCTGTTACAACTGTACAGAATAATAATAGTAAATGCATTTTCAGCTTAGATAAAAACTCATCACGGTTTGGAATACTTAATACTTAATACCGTACCACACCTTCGTTTCTAGAGCTCATGTGGCCCCTTTGCGCTTTGGTATACAAGTAGGTAGACTTTATTAAAAATTATACTGCAGTCAATTGGGAAGAAACATACAAATGACAAAATACAAATACATATAACATGACAAAAAATGATAAAAACTAGAATGAAAAATATATGGAGTGCAGTATGAGTAATATATAATATGAGGGAGAAAATAAAGCATTTATAAAAATTAGGTACTTTTGAGGGCTTAAGATATATTATGAACAGAATGCGAGATGCATTAAATAATGCCGTAAAAACTAATTTAATTGGAATAGTTCTCTGTGATCAATTAGAATTGTAATAGTTCACCAATCAATTAGGAATCTAATCATGTTTATGATTCTTTTTTTGGAAAATTAGTATTTAGAAACCTAGAGAACAGGTTAAAGCGTCTTTCTTCTATGTAAATTTATAGACATTATAAACCATAAAAGATAATCTCCGACTTCCTTAGCATCCCCTTCTTGAATGTCTGGCTTGCCGTGATAACACCACGGCACTGTGGTTGCTTACAAAAGGGTCATCAATAACCCTTGCACCAAACATCTAAAAAGAAGTATTATGCGTCATCGGCGAAAGCATTCTTGCATTGATGTGCCCTCTCAGGACTGATGGAGTGAATAAATATTGCAAGGCATACTGGATTTTGATGCTTGCTTCTTATCCCCATATGTGACATGAAAACTGTGAACGGAAATATTATATCAATAATTTATACCTTAGAGGAAAAAAATATCGATACAGTATTTCAAGTGTTAATGATGTCTGTTCGAGTTTTTAAAAATCAATAATTCTTCCAGTTTGCCTGTCAGATAATTATGTTTACGTGATGTCCTGCCAGCCTGTCTGTTAGATAAAGATGCCTGTCTTTTAGATGCAGATGTAAATGAACGATCGGCTAGTTTGTCTGTTTGGCTTAAAAAGATTAACCGGAAATTCAGTATCCCCAGAGATGTACCTAGAGTATATGAGGTATTTTTCTGAATACAACATGTTAGAGCGAAATAATCATTAAAGATCGTAAAGTGAACTTTTTATCATAGTATGAATATCACGTGTAACTAAATTTTGTGGAACCCCTCTAACCCCTTTTTTTCCTAAAGAAAAAAGAAAATTCCAAGAAAATGCTCTGATTTTTTCATATTTAAAGCATATTAAAATGTTTTAAAAATAGAAACAAAAAATGCATTTATAAAGTAACAAAAGCAGATGCTTTATAAAAGGTTTTAATCGCACTTTTAAATGAACTTGCACATACTGCAATAAATATTACAGTTTGCTATTAGATTCTGCTCTCTGCAATTTAAAAGCTTTGCAACAGCGATTTAAATTCCCGTAATTTTAAACAATGCACAACTGGCTGGAGAAATTACGCTACTAGTACATATTTGGTATAATCCTACGCTGAATTCGTTTTAAAATGAAAGTAATAAGAAAGTACTGACTCAGACAGACTACCCAGCCTAAATGTTGGCCATTTTCCTAAATGTTGTCTTCTTAGTTAACTACTACCATAAATTTTGATTTCCTTTTTTGTTTCTTTTTAACAGCACTGATGACTCATTTCTAACAGGGCAAACAAACAAGGAAGAGAGACATTGATGTCATTCTTAATGGGTGGTCGTTAGCTAACAGTCTTCATTTCCGCCCTTTTTCGTGCTAAAAAGATTATTTTTACAATTTAAGGCCAATCATGATTAGTACAATATCAATTATCATGATCAACCACCACCTCAAATTACAATATCTATTATGAAATACTGTATACCACAAATATATATTTCACATGATAACAATAAATATTGCAATTTAAAAATAATGACATCAATAAATTTTGATATAAATTAAAAATCAATTTGATTTTTTTTTGTATAGTACTGATATTATTAAATACAAAATGAGTTAAGAAATTGTAAAGGATTATGTAAAATTGTGCGCATAATATTAGATCAAGACTTTTTTTTAGTTACATGGTGATCTTTAAAAATTATACATTTTGCGATGAGAACGAATTGCAAGGAATTTAGGAAAATTATTTGCTGACTTTTTTCATTTTCAGTTAAAGGCTCAAATAAAATGATGTATACAAAAATAAATGCAAATAATAATATACACAAATTTATGTATTTAAAAAAAGTATAAAAAAAGACACTGCAAATAAATAAAAGGTGTATACGATCTGAGAGATCATCATGTCTAATAATCCGAACGACTTTCCCGCAATTTATTGCCAAGTATCAAAAACTGAATGCATTGTAGGATTACAAATGCATTTTCTCCATTGAATTGTTTTCTTAAGAATCACTTTTGAACCCACAAAACATTAGTGTAAGTTAAAATTCCAATGATATTGTTATTAAATCTTGTATTCTTTAAATAAACAATATACGATACCTTTGTACTTTAAAAACTAACTTTGAAATATAAATTAATTTCTCAAATTTTGCAATTAAAATTTTGGCGTATTATCACGAAACATTCATTACATGTTTTATCATAATAAGTTGTATAAAAAATTGTAAAACTTGAAACTTATATTTAGAGATGAAATTTTCAACTTTAATACTCACTTTTCATGAACTTCTATTTATTGTTCATAATTATATTTTGTACAAACTTATCCATTCGTAAGAAATAACGTTGGGAGATTTTATATATTTATTTCGATATAACTAAGCTTACCATAAATTGGTGACTTTAGATCTATGCATAGAAGATTAATTAAATCTTCTATGCATAGATTTAGGGTTCATAAATACTTCAAAAATAATTTTATGCATTTAATTGGTATAGGCAATAAAGCTGTTTTACCTTACACCTGTTATTTCTCGTGTACACTACACAGATATTAGGAAGACTCTCTTTCCTTGCAACAATGGAAAAAAAAACAAGTGATTAAATATCTGAGGAAACTGCTCTGAATTTCTGTACAACAATGAAAGCTATTCTTCTATGCAAAATATATTAAAAGATTGTCAAAATTCAAAACAAATTTTTATTCTAATTAAATTTGTATAATTAAAAATGCATTTTTAAAATTTGAAGATGGTGTAAAAATCAATTTTGCGCTACATTATTTTTTGAAGTTATTGTTGAAAGCGTTAAATTCTTGCTTAAAATTTTATTATTTAAAATTCGAATTAAAATTTCCAAAAACAATCTCTATGATGTTTTTTCAATGCCTACACTCGAAAATCTGTATTATTTTTGGTAATGATCAAAATATCTTCTTTTACACGCACGCGCATTCCTTTCTAATTAATAGTAGATATAATCCATTCTTTTTTGTTAAATGGCTAATAATTTAATAAAACCTTTTCATCTTATAATTGTGGTCCAGAAATGACATTCCAATTGTATACAAAAGAACACATTTGAACAACTATTTACTTGAGATTAGAACAAATTCCTCAAGTCTTTGTATACAAATATTTTAATTGCACGTCTAGACAGCTATGTATGACTTAAATTATTTACTTGCTTCACAGTAACGAGAAAATTATATATTTTAAGAATTCCTATCACACGGAGCATTTATTAAATTATTTTGTTAAAATATTCAAGAAAAATGCCTTTGCTTTATTTAGTTTCCTCGTCAGACGAATTTGCCTTTTTCGTTTCCACATTTAGTTAAAACAAAACCTTTTGTTTGTAAGTATATTTTCTTAAAATTTAATAATATTATATTCTTAAACTTTCTAAGTTTTTATTAATTGTACTTCTTGAACAAAATAACAAAATAAAAAAATGATTATTTACTTTAAAAATTAATATTTTAGTTGCTATAGTTATTAAATAAAAATTTGTAATTAAGAAAGTTAAATGTTCATTAAGACAAGGTGACATGAACATAAGTAAGCAAAAATAAAGATGTTGAATATTTTGCATAGAAAAGAAGGAAGTAAAATGAAATTGGATTTCTTTTTGAAATAAAAGAAAAATGATATTAAGACTAAAGAAAAATGAAATAAAAGAAACATGGTATTATCTTAGATCGCTAGCTCTTTCTAATTGAAATAGAAAGTTGAATTAACCTTAGAATGACTTTTTAAAATTCTTTACAAAAAAATGTATGTATTTTGAATAGCTGGAAATTATTTGAAAAACTTTAAATTATTTTCATGTGATATTAAAAAAATTAAAATGGGTCACATGGCTACATTATAAATTAAATAATACCCCAGTGATAAGAATCTCGTTATAACAACTCAACAATAAAAATAGAAGTCTCTTTTTACCAATATTTTTTTACAATGGAAAAAAAAAGTATTTTGATTGTGTTAGTAGAACCATTCATACAACAGCCATCTTGGTATTTTCCCAAAGTTTCTAGTTTAAATCGTCTATTGCATATATCGGTTTTCTTCTACAAATATTTATAAAAAAGCATTTACAAAAACTCATTGTTGCTTTTTAGAGCAGTTATGTGAAGCTTATGAATGAAAATAACATGTTGCCAAATGGTACTATAGAAAGAAAACAGAAAAGTTTAAAGGAAAAAAAAAAAAAAAAAAAAACAGGACACATTAGAAAAGGAAAATGATGTAAATAATATGGATATAATAATAAATTATGTTGGTTAATGATGAAAAAAACTGTACTAAAAATAGGGAATAGGAAAAAAGATAAAAACAGAAGTTTTACAAATTTTATGAAACAAATATCATAATGACAAAAGTTTAAAATGCATGTATAATATAAAAAAAATTCACAAAATGTCCATGCTATTCGTGGTTCAGTTACTAATATCCAAACCGTTAAAAATAGACGAATACATATTGATCTAGATCTAGCATTGTTATATAATTCCAATCGGTACGATAGCTGTTACTCCTCCCGTAAATATATAAACCTGGTACTGAGAAACATGTATGTATTTTTTTCATTTTTAACTTCAATTAGGTTTTATTATTAGTATTTAAAAGGTCTTAGGACTCTTAACAATCACATATGGAAGCAAAAAAAATTATCCTTTTTCCAACAACTCTAATTTACAAATGAAACAATTTTGAAATTTGAAAATTTAATTATAGAATATTCATATTCCCTTACATTATTTCTCATGTTTTCATATGATTTCAAGAAAAAAATTTAAAAAGTTATAAAGAAATAGAAATTGGATATCTAATTAAAATTTTATAAAACAGTATTTTACTGCTCGCAGGATTCTAAATTTAAAAATTTCTCAAAATTTACAAAATTAATACTAATTGGCAGAAAATGTTCAGTTTTGAATTTACACAGACTTTTTATAAAACTTTTTGAAAAATATTTATAAATACATCATTTTTTAAAAAATTGCAATTTTAAGGAAAAATATAATTAAAATTCATGTGAAAGTTTTTCTGTTAATAATTTGTCTAAAAATTCAGGAAAAGTAATAGAAGAACTTATTTTGAACTTATGCATGAAATTTTAGAATAATAGGATATGCAGTTTTTGAGAAATCCTTTCCACAAAATTCCTTTTTTCTGCTTTGAGAAAAAGAAATTAAAGTAAAAAAAAAAAAAGAATTTAAACAAAAAAATAATGCAAGTTAAAAATCACCAGAAGAATAGACACTGCCTTTAGTTAACTTAAATTGTTCCATTTCTTTTGAATACCTTTGTCCTTATATGCATCAAAGAATGATGTTGTAATGAATCAGCTTCTTCCTGGGTGACTACTGTGACATTCCTTTTTCCCACACTCGATAATGTACATTCCGGGCCATTCTTCATCAACGAAACTCCCACAGTGTTAAGTGCCTCCAGATTGCCAAATGGAAGACCTTCCTTTTAAGTACGGTCATCTGGCCATTTAGTGCTAATCCAGATAAGGAACCACACGTGCGTTTCCCAGGCAAATAAATCGTGTCTTCGAAAGGCGACAGTGTCAAACACTCCAGATGTCCTGCATTTTTCCCATGGTGGAGGGTGAATCATCAATGGACATTTTCCCACGGGCGACCAGAGACGATTCAGGTTGTTCTGAACGGTGATTGGGTAACAGGGAGTCTGAGAGGAAAATAAAAGGTGAGATTTTTCGGAAGAAGAGGGAGAGAAGCTTCGTGTGAACCAAGGAGAGGAGCTTCGTGTGAACCAAGGAGGAGAAGCTTCGTGTGAATCGGACTTCTGCGTAGAATTCCACCCGAAGAAAATTCGGTGGATTCCGAGAGCTACCCCCGGAGCAGCCTAAGACGCCAACAGCCTGTTAGCTGTTCTTGTAAAGTTGTTTCCTTCGAAATGGTTCGAGGAACTATTCTTGTGTAATTTTCGTGTTGTAAATAGCATCATTCATTTAACCTAGATTAGAAAGAGTTGTTTTTATGTAATAAAGCTGTAAATAAAAAAATTTGATCATATCGCTACCTGTTTTTGGATCGAGACTTTACAATGTACTTGTATGTGTTTTGACATTCTGGCAGAGTAAGTTTCTTTTAAATTGAATAAGTGTTGTTTTAGATTTTTTTCTCGATAACTCTGGAAGTTTTAATAGTATTGTTAAAATTTTAGTACCAAAATGATCAGAAAAGATTGGACTCTAACATATATTTATTTTCAAAATATTGAAAAATTTGAAGTTTAAGAGTCCTGAGAGCAATATATTCAATCCCTGACAGATTTTGCAAATATAGTTTGTGGAGAAAGTGAGCCTTCGCTTTTCACTATCATATTCATAGCAATAATAAAGAATGCATCAAATTCTTTTTAATCTATTAAAAATCTACTATAAATAAATTATGCAACTTAAATGTATTCTGCTATAGTAAGAATGACGTGTGTTTAATTACCAGTTGACTCTCCGAAGACGAAATGTCCGACACTTTTCCCCATCCCATCACTAGAGTATCTAACGTCCTGATGGGTTCCCAGGCATAAACTTTCAAGATATCTTGAGCACCACTAAATAAACAACCTCCATTCGGACTGAAGTAGATTTTCCTGAAATAGTAATAGATTTACAACTACGAAAAAATATCCTTAAAAAATCGTTTTGAAACAAAGAATATCAAAGAAATGTGTTTGTAATTTCCAGAACTCGTTTCAAATATCGCTCTTTCAATAAAAAAAATTCAGTCACAGATGATAAAGATCAATTAAAATTTTAATTTAATAAATAAACAAATATAATAAATAAATTCACATACAGTTTTTATGATAATTTGTAGGCACAATTTTATTTGCATCGCACTGCAGAATAAGATGAGGATAGTGCTATAACTGGGTGAAAATCAATTATGTGTTTCATTGAAAACACAAATTAATTGACTTTTTTTACTTGATTTTAAGAAAATGCGAACATTATACAATTTGGAAAACTATATACAGCTATTACGGATCGTCTGCTAAAAGTTACCCAGTTGCAAAATTAGCATCATGGTATGTCATTCTATAGCTACCAATATTTGCCAATTTGCAATAAATGGGCATTCAATACGTCCAATTACTATTACTCTGATGTTTCTATTGAAGTTTTATTTTATTATTCTTATTTTATTATTGTATTATTAGAAATTAGAAAAGTTTATTGGAGAATTCAATTCTTATTGAATTCTCCAATAAGAATGAATAAAATATATTAAAATGCTGGAAAATTTTAAACTGTTCCATAAGCATTAAATATAACATGAATTTTTCTTTAAGTTTTTAAGTTAACATTATTTTACATTTTTGACAACGTTGAAACAATAATTTTGCTTCAAATATTATATTTTTCGATTTTATTTTCAAACTTTGCAAAAATGTTTTCAATTATGCAAGTAAAAAAAAAAAATGAATGATATTTATAAAACATAGGAGACAATTTCAGGAATTGAAACTACATTGCGAGTGAATTATTTTGAAATATGGATAAATTTATAAAATATTATGTTGAGACAATGTCAAAAATGTACTTAAAATGTCTATGAGGCCAATGAATTCTTGTATTGAAATATGCTATAATTAAGATAATTGTAAAAATATATAAGATATCGAAAAAAAATCTTTCCCAGATATTTGCTTTCCTTCGGAGTATAATAAAAAGCTTAAAATAAAATTTAAATTAGAATTTGGATCGGGTTTTCATATTTGCAATGTCCGCTGTTCCTTTAATCTAAAAGTGAGTGAAAAAAGGAACATTCCCCTTCACTTTCTGAACCTTATTTTTAGATGGCTTACATTTTGAACAAAATAAAAAAAACACATTTTTACGCAATAAACGCGTTTTCCTATCTTATTCGTGCTTATATCTGTTCAAGATTAATATTAAAAAATAAAATAGATATGAGTTAGCATTTGCCAAAGTCCACAAGAAAGTAACGATGTTACGACACACAAAATAATGAAGTGCACAATAATAGAGTCATCTCAATATTTAAAATGGTTTAAGAAATGAGTTGTCATTTTGAAATCGCGATACTATTTTTTCGATATGAAATATTACAAAAAGAAATTGAAAATATTAGAATTACTAATTAAGAAAAACAAGTGCTGTATAACCTTTACTAAATATAAAGTAGTATCATGTAAATTCTTCTTTACACGATATTAAACAGCGAAAATCGATTGTAAATCTTTCATTTTCTAAAATCTGAAGTTCTTATAAATTATGTAAATATTTTTTCCAAAAATTGAAATCTCTTAATTTGAATTTCATTTAAAGAATATTTTATAACATATATCATGAAGCAGTAGCCTAAAACAGCAAACTTATAAAAACATTTTCAAATAATCTTTCAATATATTATACAAATAAAAGAGCATTAAATATTAAACTCTGTGAACTTTAAAGTAGCGACTTGAATGTTTAATGAATTGCGATAATTCATGATAACAATTATTTAAAATTTCTATTAGAAAAGCTTAGAATCATTTTCAAATGCAATTCACCAAATAAAATAAAAAATAATAAAAAAAACATAGGGATTTGATGTTAAATGAAAAGAAATTCACTTTACTAACCAATAATTCATATCAAAATATTAACATAAGAAAAAAAATTAATTCATAAGAATATTAATAAGACTTGCATTAACTTACTTCATCGAAAGAGAACACTTAATTATACCACAGGGATTAAATTTCCGACTTCTTAATTGCAACGGTATTTAAATTAAGGCACTTTTAATTGCGTGAGGGAAATTTAATTAGTGACGAAAAGAAATGATTTAATTTAATCCTCTATTTTTAATTCTCCGAGAGAAAGATGATATCGAAGAAATTTTCGTTAATTGAATTAATATATTGCTGTATTTTAGTTATTGTATTACTATTCTAATAAAATGTATTATGGATACAAGTGTTAATTTCTTGGTTTGTGATAAATGTGAGAATGCGTATTTTAATTATGTCAAAATTTAAAACTGTTATCTATGACTATACTGTGATGTTGTCATTCTTTTATGTCCATATTTTTTAAAATTGAATATTTTATATGAACAATATAATTTCAAACATCAGATAAAATGTACAAACTGAATATCTTTATAACATGGAAATTAAACAACCATTTTCTACAGAATATATTTTAAAATTTTCTAAGAACAGAATTTTTTCGTTGAACAACTGAATTCTTTTGCTGTATTTTGCTTATATTTTCATTAGCATTTTAAAGTATTCAACAAATGCGAGTATATAGTTATTTTCTTATGATACGAATATATGTACATATATACCAAATTTAAAACTACTATAGTAACGTATAAAAACATTGCCATTATGAAACTTTTTTTCCCAGTTGAATATTATATATGCACAGCATGGTTGTAAGTGACATTCGAAGTATAAAAATATTTATTTTCTTATAACATGAGAAAAGGACTCACGATTTCTAGAGAACAAATTTCGAAATAGTTTGACTCAATAGTATTGAAAAGTAACATATTATGTCCGTTGAAGGGAGTTTTATAATTTGAATGTGAAATAAACATCAGACGACTAATTTATTCTTTATATCTTCCTGTTTTCTGGAGAATGTTATCGTTAACAGCTTGCAGAGAATTTCCAAATCTTCTTTTTAATTATAATAAAATCATCGAATTAAAAATAAGGTTGCATTTTTTATGCCCACGACTTTCATTGCTAAATTCATATATATTTTCGAAAAGACTTTTTAACATATCAAAATAATTAGCAGCATTGTAATGTTGTGTAGTAAGAAGTGGATATCTCAGTTTGCAATGCATTTTAAAAAATGGACATATAAGAGCAGAGAATGTAACAAGTTCACAATACATAAAATCTGGAATTGACAAAAAACTCTTGAGCATTAGCATATAAATTTTGGTCAAAAACGTAAAAATTTAATAAAAGGTAGAGTGTTCAAAAAGTAAATTACATTTGTTTCCTTACAAGTGGCAAAAGAGCGGATTGTGCTCATAAGAAGGGATTTCAGATGCTCAGATTCCAGTTTTGATATTTTAATAGTGTTAGACGTTGTTGTTTAATAACAAGAACAATATGGCTTATCAGTTGGAAACTTAAATTAGCGCTGAATTGTATGTTTTGAGGGAAAGCGCTTCACTTGCCTGAAAAATCGACACTATATGGTGCATACATATACGGTGTATGAATCACGACGGTATATGGTCATATTGAAGTGAAGAAGGCAGCTATAAGAAGGGCGCAGAAATTTGAGCAATGTATAAAGGCGCAGAAGATTCTCAAAAACAAACACATTAGCCATTAATATGCAATTATCAATGATTTTTGTGTAAACATCGCTGGCACTGCAAAAGCATTGGGGATATATTTTGATATTCCTCATTACATCGTTCACATTCCACTGGATTATTTTGAATCGTATATTCAAGATAGAATCTTCGTTCATGAAATACCCAACGCGAAATATAAATATAACATTTTTCCATTTACTCTCTTCAAAGATTTAATCTGAGGAAAATTGGTATTAAGAAGCGTCATTATAGAAAATGTATCATGGTCTATGATTTCTCCAGAAGGCAGCAAATGTATATGGCTTGGGGAGACCGAACATCGCCTGTGAGAAAAAAAGCAGATTTATTCAAAAGTGGTTAAGTCATGCCCTTTGCTTTTTTCTTGTGTGCATCGAATTTATTCTGATGGACTCAATATTAAGACACCATCATGCAGAAACATATTAAGGCTTTTCGTAAAGATTGTTCTATAGAATGTCAGGTAGATGAATATCATTGTTGCATCACATCATATGCGTTTGTTCTTTGCTTCAGAGATTACTACGAGAGAATGTCTGGTAAAATACAGACACAACCCCTTAATCCGATAAACTTTGATTTCCCCATTTTCGATGAGATAAAAATGTATATGGCGGACGAATAATGTCTATCGATAGCCAGTTAAAAGCAATTGATTTAAGATGACTCCAAAAATGGTAATTTCTATCAACAAAGACGCGTATTATCATTGCTTCATTCCAATGAATATTTGCAGTCAATAGGTAATATTGAGAAATAGTACGGTGTGCGCCTATCCTATTGTATTATAGCGCTTTCTTCAAAAAAAAAAAATATCGGTGGCATTTAATCTTTGATTATAATACTTTACGAACTTTACTTTAAGAACAGAATATGTAATAAGGCGCATATACTAAGTAGTTACTTAGCAAACATTAAAAAGAATTACATCACGTCTTCAGTTGGGTAACATATTTCTGCTACACACAGAAATTAGTATATCACTCTTGCAAGATTACATTTCTGGTAAAAGTGTCATATATCACTATATTTTCAAATATGATTAGATCCAATTTTGTATTTATTTCTCTGAAAAAATTAGAAATACTTATTTTGATCGTCTATTTGACTTACGAATGTAAAATATTATTTCTGAAGTTGAACTTAAGGCAATATAAGTTATTTGAATGCTATAGAAATTTTTTGGAATTACCTTAAAATGGTTGACAATTGTTTTAAATTGGAACAGGGTAATTTTATTATTGATAGTCTGTTATATTAATCCCTGAAATTATAAATAATTCAAACTGTGGTCGCAAAACTATATATATTACTCCTTTTTCATTCAAAGGGAAAGGAGATAAACTTACTGAACTGGTCCAGAATCTCCATCAGTATGCGAAACAAGTCTATGGTTTTCCAAATCCCAGAATTTTACAAACCTAGAAAAATAAATTAACAAAATTAGCTTGAAAACTCAAAACATATTCATTAAATGTTTAATCTCATTTCCATCTGTGTAATGAAAACGCATTTAACAACTCTAAACAAGAAAATAATGTGTAAATCTAATTCTAACTATTCTCTAACGAAAAGTTTCAATAGAATTTGATTCGTTATTGAAAATTTTAAATATAAAAAAAAGTAAAATTCATGAGGTAAAAAAATAATAGAGAGGTACAGAAATGTTATTACATTTTTTGCAGTAAATTAATATATAAAAGAAAGCTAAAAATAAATATTGTTCATTACATTATAATATTATTATTTATTATACTACATACTATTATGAAAAATGATATTTGATAATTTATACAATTTTGTATCGAGCGTTGAAATTAGCAATATGGATATAATTTTATATTTGAGTGTTAAATTGTATGGTGAATTAATAATTTTTAACAATAAATAACAGTTTGTCGCTACTTTAATTTAGATGAGTTATTATAATAAGGTACCATTTATATTTTCTAAAAGACACACCAGATTTTAGATGGTTAAAAAGGCAAATTAATTTAATATTTAAAAATAAAACATTAAAATTTATTAAAAACTGACAATACCTAATTGCAAGCAATATTGAGGCTCTGGAAACACAAGACTACTCTGAAATAAGATTTCATAACAAATTTTTTATGCATTCATTTAATTAAATTTTTCTTCCCTAATTTTGTTCACACTAATATGCATGCTGTCACGGTAAAAATTATAAAAATGCAATTACTTTTCATAGTCTTGTTTGCTACAGTTGTTTACAATGATCAGAACTCAGTTTTTGATATCTGACGTTTCAGTACAACCAAACCATATAGAAAAATTCATGAATGAAGGAGATCCATAAATTTCTCAAGCTGTCTGTTTTTCAAATTGTTTAGATATTCAATGACATTTACAATATATTTTTTTAATAAATGTCAACAGAAATATAAATTGAAATTAAACATATCCCAATGACGTTTAATCTACGAAGATTCATAGAATAAAGGCAGAAAATTGAAGATGGATATCCATCAATAACTAATGTAATATAACAATGTATGACGTCAAGTGCGTCATAATGAGAATTCACTGGAACAAAAAACAGTGCTCCTAATGCGACGATGGATATCAGTTAGGTGGATGGATAAGGAATATAGATATGTATCCAGTTTACATATGAGTAAATGTAAATGCATATTTAATGCTCTCTCCATGCTAACATCAATATTCAAGGAAGCGCTGTCTACAACAAACCACATTCACCAAGATCAGTATATAATTACGAATCAGGGACGTTCCAACCATAATGACGTGATGCAATGCTGAAACACCATACAATGTAAGCATGCATGAAACGGAAGAAAATGTATTGCAAAGTTTTGTCGATGCCCTGGTGACAGGGAAGAAAAGAAGCAACTGACTTCATTGTTCTGTATACGTAGGTATGAAATGTTTGTTATAATGAAAAGATGCATTTCTTCAACGTCCAAATTATATTTTTAAACTACTGAACAGCAGTTTAGCTGTTGAATTCTTTGGCATGTTGGTACGATTGAAAATGATTCCTAGAAGGCTTGAGCAGAAGCAATCTTAGACGATGAATTCTAAAGTGTTCTAAGAAAAAAAAAATGCTTTCTCAGTAGAAAGCAATAATCGCTCCTTATATGACAAGATTTCTGATATTTGCAACTAAATAACAAATTGTACTTCATTCAACTATCAATTTCTAGTTCTATAGCTGAAACTGATACGTCGACAGATTCGTCTAATTACTAATATTTTATGTATTCTGTATTTAATTTGTGCACATACATCTACTTCATTTGAATCAACTTGTTTAAAATATAATATTGTTAGGAAATTTCCGGGGTTCGTTTGGATAGTGGATGTTATATGGTGTGAAGATCGCTCAATCACCAGGCGGCAGTAGAAAATAAAACAACGTTTATTTACACGAAGACACACAGGACAGCACAAAGACGACAACTATATACAGCACAGAAGCCGATTATCTTCAGCCGAGACGTGCAGCATACAACAGACTCTACTGCAGACAGTAGCACACAGCTTAGTTCAGCACTAGCTTCACTCCGTCGGTGCCCCGCTTATCTCTGGAAGGCCAGTTCTTTAGCGTCGGTTCCGACTACTCTGCCCTAGCAGCTGCAGCCACCTTCTTTTATAGGTCTCAGGAGGCGAGGCTAGAAGCCTCTCAACCAATCAGGAACGCTTGAGGCGTAATTCGGTTCCTACTGGACGGATCGGGAAAATTCTTGATGTTTCGGGTATAATCTATTTTGGAGCCAAAGTCGCCAAATGATCGCCAAGCTCCGGGACCACCGACGGACTCCGTCCAATACGGATGTCTGTAAAACATTCTTTCCGATGGTGGGACCAACTATGCTGGCAAGCAGCATTACAGATTCGTAACAATATGTTCTCTCTGATCTATGTATTGCATGTGAAGGCCCTTAAATACTACTTTATATGAATAAAATCCTTGGAAAAGGCTTATCTTAATCCCAGAGTACATTTGGCGTACCTTAACAGAACAGCAAATTCTGTTTTAATCGTGACAATGACTTAATGCATAACTTTTTATAATATTTTGCCCGATCTCTTCCCTTTACATAATTAGAATGTTTTATTGAATTAATTTTTGCATTTTAAATTCCATGCACAGCTGGCCCAATAACGGACCTTTTGAAAAAAAAAAGACAATAAATTAATCTGCGCCTAAAGGGTACAATACCTACTTAACCAAAGCCATACGTTCCATTCATGTGCATATAATGAGGATATGGTTCATTATAGAACATTCAATTTTTTTTAACTTAGTGACATTGTTTAATTTTCTGATGAGGCAATATCTTTAACACAGAAAGTAGTCAAAAAGTGTAATACACGGATATGTGTGCATGAAAATCTACACATCAACATCTCAGGAAAACTACTGAAGTGCTACTACTGCCTATATGTTGAAACTAAACTCTTAATGGGCAGAGGTACTTGATTATTATCCCTTGAAGACATATTTGTTCCGAGAAAGCTTGATTGATCTAATTCATATTAGGTTCATAAAAAGCATTCTGCCAAAATCGCTAATGGTATTGTGACAACAATTCTAGAAGATCAAAGCCTCATGCATTATAAATTTTCTTCCTAGAAACATCTTGATAATATTTTTATTATATGTATTCAGAGTTAAAGATAATGTAAATGCTTAGCCACCACTTTCAACAGAAACAATTACGTTGAAATTTCCTTTAAAATTCATGATACTCTTAAATCATTCATTTTTAAGACATCAGAGGAAACATTATGGTCTGGATCGCATGGATCATCGTATCAAGGGCACTCGCGAGGATAGCTACCTGTATTTTCCATTACAGTTCTACGAAATTGTAAAGGGCGTCCCAAAATTAACGCAAGATTCGAATTCGACACTGGTGTAAAGTTTGGCATCCCTATTAAAAAAGCATTTGACTTTTGATAATTTAAATTAGTAAAAATGAAATGTTACATGATAAAACAATATATTAATGCAAGATTTGAATTAAATAAAAAACACAGCTTTTCCCTTTAAATTGTTATATTTTTATTGAATCGTAAAGAACACAGGATAGGGTTATATATGGAATAAGACATAGAAGGCTTTGTCTCCTCCACGGCTTTGCTGGTACATAGCACTCTTTTGTTGAAATTTTCCATGACCAATTCGCATAAATGTGACTGAATTTCGATGATGCTGCGTTGAATTTCCTCATTCAATTCACGCGGCTGGTGGGCTTGTTGGCATAGACCTTTTAATCAAATAACCCCATAAAAAGAAATCCAGTGATCTTAATTCACACTATCTTGAGGGGGGGCAATTCTAAAATTTTCGAACTGTGGCCGCCGGATTTTCATCATTTTTCAAATATTGTACAACAACAAAAACATATTCTATCGTGTAACGCTCCATTTTTACTAACCCTAAACTATCAGCTGTCAGTATGTTTTTTTTAATAGGGTTGCTAACACTTCATTGCACGAATGGTGACAAATTCAAATCTTGCGTTAATTTTGGGACACCCTTTATATAATGGTATCCATGACAGTCATTTCCAAATAAATGAATACTGAAATTCAAAATTCTGAAAATATTTTTGAGAAATTTGTTATCCTACTTTCGATTTTACTCACGAGACCTCAGACACCACAATAATTTTCTTCATTTTATACAGATTTAGCCTCGTTTACAATTCTGCGTTCCATTAAATCTATATTAATCTCGATATCTAGAAACTTCAACTATTCAACAGAATATCTGACAGCTCTATATTATTAGATACAGAAAGAAAAAGAAGATGATATCAAAGAATATTACATATTGAAAATATAGTATTATGTTTGCTCTCTTCTTTATGAGTACAACTATTTCATCCTAGACAATTGATGCATTCCAAGAATTAGGGACTAACCCTCTGAGAGTCTGAGACCTTGTATGTATCAGACTCCATAACGTCAGACCACTGATTAAATTATTCCCATGGATTGAGTTAATATCCATTTTCTCGATCTTCGGAAACGTCTTAAGACAATAAACCTATTTTAGTCCTATTGCTTTCGATTAGATGTCACTATTAATGCAATATTAGTCACAATGTCTTTCTGATGTTTGAAAGGCATCTGCAGTGATCTTTAGAGGATAAAAGATAAAAGAGCATGTTCTAATTTAGAGAATTGTTGAATGGTGAAAGAAAAAGAATATCTCTTATATAGAATCTTCCATTTTTTAATTTAATTAATTCTATTTTTAAAAATAAGGTTGATTATTTTTATTAGTTCTTGTTACGTTTTCATAGAGCTTTAAGGAGAGGAATTAAATTTAACGAATATGTTCTGATATATAGTAGATGTTTTTTCAAAAGTTTAGTGGAAAAATTCCAATACTACTGAATTTTTTAAATAAATTATATAATTTTATGTGTCCTATTATACAACAGAATACAAACTTTTTTCCTATACTCAACGACAAAAAATTCAGTTAACTATTCTTATATCTACAATTACACTGAATCTACAATTGCGTAAATATACCAGTTAACTTTTCATGATCATAAAAAATTTTAAGATTCACAAAATGCTTCTGAAATTTTATAAGTGTTCGAAAGCTATTATTAACAATTATAACTGTTTAAAATCTATTATTAACCAATACAATTGTTTAAACGCCAGTGTTAACAATTATAACAGTTTAAAAGCTATTATTAACAATTGTAACTGTTTAAAAGCTATTATTAACAATTATAACTGTTTAAAAGCTATATTAACAATTGTAACTGTTTAAAAGCTATTATTAACAATTGTAATTGTTTAAAAGCTATTATTAACAATTATAACTGTTTAAACGCCAGTGTTAACAATTATAACTGTTTAAAAGCTATTATTAACAATTGTAACTGTTTAAAAGCTATTATTAACAATTATAACTGTTTAAAAACTATTATTAACAATTATAATTGTTTAAAATTTATTATTAATACTGTTAATAATAGAATAATCTATTATAACGGTTTAAACGCTATTGTTGATAATTATAACTGTTTAAAAGCTATTGTTAACAAATATATCTGTTTAAAAGCTATTAACAATCATATATGACGATGAATGTTTAATCTTGAGAATTGGTATTTGTATAAACGTTAATAAAAAGTATACCTATTATGAAAAATTAAAAATATGAATAAGAAAAAATATTTTAAGAATAAAAGAATTTTTCTGATTGATTTTCTTTTAGGTGAAGATAAATTAAATATTTTTCTTTTATTAGTCACAATAGTATCATTGATGTCTCATTTAACTTGTCATTAAAATACAATGGTTATTTTTAAAACAATACATAAATCGGAAGATTAGCTGTAAGCTAAACTTTTTTCAATTGAAATAAAGACAAAAGAGTTTTTAGCAAAATAATTTATGAAATTTTTGAGCAGAAATAATGCAGTTTGATATTAAGTATATGTAAAAATATAGTAACTTTAAAACTGGAAGTTTATAAACACCTTGCGAACATTTTTAGAAACAAGATTAACGTGCCCTCTTTGTAAACGGTTGTACAATAGCTCAAATTCATACAATAAGCAATTATTCTCGCATGGCTAGTGAAGACAGAAAAGTAAATTTTTGCATTCGAGTGTTAAAAATTTCTGGTCAGGAATTAATTAAGCCAGGATAAATGTCAAATTCTTGGAAAAAGCCAATATGCGATTACCTTAAATGAATGAATATTTTAATCACGATAAATGGGAGCATATTTTCCTTAAAAATTAAATGCTGAATTATTATTGCAAAAAAAAAAAAAGATACAATTGCATAACTCTCTTTGAAGAACATTATTTTATTTAAATAAGAACGAATCAGAATATTCATTATCTGTCTTGCCCAGAAAAAAAAATTTGTGACAAAAGTTATTTAACAAATTGGCTGGAATAACTTTTTCCCATTTCATGGATCGTTGATTGGTTATCTATCATCAGCAGTAAGATGAAAAAAATATGCCAAAGATAATTGTAAATAAAATAGATATAAGCTATAAGCTGCAAAGAAAATAGATATGGTAATCTCAAGAGCCTCATTTGGCATTTTAGATAATTATCTCAACATGCGAATTAATGTTTTAAAAAAATTCAGGTATTTGTGCGTAGCTAGTTACAATCTTACTTAACCCCGAATGTTAATAAAAGATAAATCTTCCACCATTCAAGTAAATGAATTTGTTTGATATAAGTACTACTTAAATGTCGTAAATATTTTGTGAAATATTTAAATTTGCTCAAAACCTTTCTGCAATATGTGTGAACGTTTCTATAAACAAAATTGCTACCATTGGGGATACCTCGTTAGTGAGTATGGGAAGTTTCCGGTATGGTAGTTGGTTCTCGCTATCCTGGTGAGTTTAGAAAGAGGTGGTGTTCGGCTGCCTCCCGTCAATGACGGAACATACTTCTTAAGGGAAGGTTTGTACCGTGGCTGGAATCGACCACAGTTACAGCTAGTGTTGCTGTCACGGCGGTTGGATCATTCAGAATTTTCCGTGCGCCGTCGGATGTGTCGAAGAATAAAATTTTTTTTTTGTTGTTTTTTGTTATCAGCAGATGTAAATAAGAAATAAGAAAGACCATTTTTACTTACTGGTCAGAACTACAGCTAGCAAGAAGTAATTCATTGGGATGAAATTCTATATCACTGATTCCATCCGTATGTCCTTTGAATTCTGTTCGAAGTTTACCAGCTGGCAGATCCCATAGCTGTAAAAGAGTCACTTTTTAATTAGCACAGAAAGACAATTAAAGAATACTTAGAAACACAACGAAATCTTTTATTTAATACATGCCTTATACAGGAGAGAAATCGGATACATCCACTTTACAAAAATCTTTCTCTATTAACAGTATAGCGCATACTCCTGTTATTATATTATATAAAAACTATTCTAGAATTTAATTATTAGTGGTAAAAAAAATGCATTGTAATGATACATTACGTTTAAGATGAATTTTTTGAACAACTTTCGAAAACAGTTATATTTTGGAATATTTGCATAAGAAAGATTGATAAAATATCTATGAAATCAAAATATATCAAGCAAGTGCAAAATGTTTTTAAAATTTGAAAAAAAGGACATTTTTTTTTACTAAAAAGAGGTATAAGACAAAAATCTTCTAGTTGAGAGATTTATCAAATGATTTGCTTCGAATTTTGCAGAGAGCTTAAGAAATATATTATTTAGGTCCTTCAGTAAAAAAAAATCAGAAGCATTTCTGGACATTTTAAAAATATTGTGGTTCGACTGCTAAATAACACGAAATTTAAAAAAAATCACATTGTAAAGCACTAATCAACTATAAAATATTTCAAAATGTATAAATTACTTAATCTCTAGTTTAGGAACTGCAAAATACATTGAGAAATTACTATACCAAATTATAACAAAAATACGCATTAGATTCCAATTTATGAGGTTTTTTTCATACGGAAATTTTATCATATTCTATATTTGAGAAAATAGCGTTTAAAGACGTAGAATAGCATTACAATGTATATACAAACAAATATAAAAATAGGTATGACTTCCCGAAAAAATGGACTTAGAACAAAATTTTAAAGGTTTTATCAAGTACTGTTCAAAAATTAAGAATATTAAATTAAAAAAAATTCACAACTTCGCAATCTTTCTAATTAATCACCCACCTTAACTATATCAATACCGAAGCACATAAAACACTCATTTCTGAAAAAAACACGCCGATTATCCGAATTTTTCAAAGAAATTTTCATTTTCGAGTATGTTTAGTTGGATAATAAAGATTATGCTTTGTTCATTAGAGTGGTGTACGCTGAAAGATGAGGGAGCCGAAACTGATTTTTTTTGAACAGATCTTTTTAATTGTAATTGGTCAAGAAAAGTCCTATTTTGTATATTTTCCCTTCAAATTATGAACTGTCGTTGAGGTTTATGGATTAGAGAAAAATGAATTCATATAGTCTAGAATATGAACTAAATTATTTCCATATTCTGAGACCCCAAACCTCCGACGACCAAAATTTAACCTAGGTACAAAAAAACTTAATGCTAAATGAAACCAATTTACAAATTCTTAAATGAAACAAGTATTTTGTCCGATATGCATTATTTGGTTTAAATAATAATGTACTATTAAAACAAGTTTCCATGGTAGCAGGAAATATATTTTTGTGAAATAATTTAATCATTTCATATTCAAGGATAGAAATGTTAGAGCAATTGTCAAATGCGCTCTGTCTTAGTATGCGCTGTTTACTACCATTCTGACATCGTTCTATTCGCCTATGCTCATTACACCCACACACAGATCTGAAGGTAATTGATTCGTCTGTGTAAATCTACTTCTGATCAATCGCTCTGTGATAATGTGATCAAAGGTGTAATGAGATTATATCCTACACGGTAGAGAACAAGTTAAAAAAATTGATATGGCATAAAAATAAAATAATGTACGCTTATTCTGAATATTTCCTTTGATTCTGAAAACCAATATCTTGAAAGGAAGTGCCAGCTCTTTCAGATGAATCTGGTAACACTATATTCACATTTGAAATTTCATTAATATCGATAATAAGTAAAATGCTATGACGTGATACTTTAAAAAATAATTTGAAAAACAATGCGATTATTTTGAAAGAGAGAGCAACCTAACATTTTAAATTGCTATTCATAAAACATATTCTGCAAACTAATAAAATAGAGAGAAAATGATGATACCAGAAGAAATTATTAAAATAATTACATGTCTAATAATAATTTCTATAAATTTGTGAAGATGATGATACCAGAAGAAATTATTAAAATAATTACATGCGTAATAACAATTTCAAATAATAATTTCTATCAATTTGTGAAGATGATGATACCAGAAGAAATTATTAAAATAATTACGTGTCTAATAACAATTTAAAATGATGATTTCTTTCAATTTGTGAAGATGATGATACCAGAAGAAATTATTAAAATAATTACGTGTCTAATAACAATTTCAAATAATGATTTCTATGAATTTGTGAATACATCTAGGTAAAGCTACAAGAATAAAAAAATTGTTACTTCGTTTGAAATATCCCCTATATTTCATATTTATTTTTTATAGCTACCTCCACCTCGACATCAAGTTACTTCAATCAATTGACGGTAATAGATCATATATTTACTTAAGAACGTTCTTTCCAAAACAATTAGGGTAGAAATATCTCTTACATAAGAGAATATGATACGATATAAATTGCTATATCGCTTTATATGACAATGATGATTGATAATCGAATGGCGGCTAGATATCTGTTTAGAAGATAACTAAATTAACACGATCAATGTTATGGTTTTAAAATTCTAGTATCTCATCTTAACTTTCAGAGAGTAAATCTTTCTTTACCTTTCACTAAAAAATATTGCAACAGGGTTTATCAAGTATTTTTAGTATTTTATATAGAGACACTTCTTATAAAATATGCACTTTTAAATTATATATCCTCATTTTTCATGATTTAATAAATATAATTGGTTTTTTAATATATTTCACATTATCCTTCGAGCAAAAAATTATTATTTATTAAATTTATAACTTTAAATAAAACTTACGGGAAAAAATAATCCGTTGAATGTCTTTAAAGAAATAATTCAATTCACAATACTTAACTGTTGAGTGATTAAGGCTTGCATATTATCTGATGCTCGTAGAACATTGTTATGAAACATGCGAGAACAAAACCATTCCATTAAAATAACTAGTTTGAAATAATTTTATAAAATAAAATTTTTTTTTAGATTTAAGCAATAAAATTTTATAATCAATTTCAACTATCGAAGAATATCTAGAATAATGTAAAAAATTTTGTACTTTTTCCTAGAATTGTATGTTGAACTTCAAAAAAAGTTATTTTCCAAAATTTAGCATTAATTATATATGTTTTTACAAAATGAAATTTTAATAAGCATATTTAATTTTTGGTACAAATTTGAGCAATTTTGTGTCCCTCACAGTTTTGCGGAATAAACATGCCTGGATTTGAATTTGACGAAAAAACTCAATAGGAAATTTATAAAATGTTTGATTTTGTAAACATTATTTTAAATAAATGTCATTTTATTTTGTTATGCCAATTAATCTTAGCATTTGTTTTGTCATAATCTGAATTTTTAATCATTATTTACTCGTATGTTTCAATTCCGTGAATACATTAAAAAGTTAACAAGAAAGCATTCTTATGTAGACCGTCATATAATATAAGAAAAAAGAAAATAAAAAGTTGAGATATTAAACAATAGCTGAATTGAAATTTCGCAGCAGTAATACATTAACTCACAGAAATATGTCTTATCTCAATTTATTTTGAGCTGCTAGAAGGAAAATATCAGAAAGAATTGAAGATTAATTTGCAATATTCTTAATAATGGGATTTCAAATATGCATGTATTTTCATTAAAAGCTTGGAATTTTCGTAAATTTCCAGAAATCTTTTAAAAATTATGTATTGATACGAAAAACATTATAAAGAGAAAATAAAAAATTCATTTAAAAGTATTAATCAAAAGTAAATTATGAAAATAAAAGTAGCCAAAAATAGGCGAAGCATTTAGAATTTAAATTAAAAGATATTTTCAGTCAAATGTAACCAATGTGTTGTGAATACTATTATAAACATATAATTTTGATTTCAGCAGAATGAAAAATATTTTACTTTTTTCCATAAATTGCAACAAGACTTTGACAAGCAATTCACTTAGTCAATTTATGATAGAACAGCATCAATCTTAATTTATCCTTGACATTTTATTAATCCCTGATTGTCTGAGGTAACTGAATGAGCTACCTTGTAAAATACCCTAAAAGCTGGATTCTTTGGATTGAAGGTTCTATCGACGAAGCAATTCAGTATAAAATTGCAGCATCATGCTGTCTTCAAAGATGGTTGGATTATCAGTAAGACCACAGAAACCACACATTTCAAGTGACACTACAACTAAAAATCACTGGAGGAAGAAACCGGAGAATGCAGCAGCCTTCTGAAGGGAGATGCAGAGCTAATTATATGTTCATTTGTAAAGAATTACTAAAGAACTTGCTGACTAATAGCCCAAAGTGAAGAGATTCTACAACCTGCATAATATGGCAGACTGCAGGCATTGTATTGTAATTTTTTACACCTAGTGTAAGTAGTACAAACTTATTTGTTAAAATGAAATTTAAAGTCGGAAACACTTGAACACTTTTCAAACAAACCAAATAACACTTTTAGAATAGAATTACTTCTCGGTTCACGAATTTTGACAGATAGATAAATATTTAAAAGCCTTTTCCGATGACTCTGTTGTTTGCAGCAAAAAACGTATTTTTTATAAACATATTTCAGATCTCGATTTGCAATTTTTGCCAGTCTTATTCTTCTATGAACAATACTTTTCCCATACTTATCCGTAATTTTAAAAATTTCGTTAAATTTTTAAAAAAAATATCAACAATATTTTTCCTAACTTGTAATTAAAAAAATATATCTCAGATATAATTAAGCTATCATTTAGGAACTCATTTTATAAACATGCTTAATATCTGCATACCTTAAAATTTTTATTTACCCTAAAATTTTCCACTTACTTTAGTAGAATTTTGTTTAAAAGCGAAATCAAGGGGTAGAAGGGGTATTTCGAACACACCCTTTCCATCCCTTATCCAATAATTTATTTCGATGCGTACTTAGAGACTTGCTTTGTATAGCAATTTAACAATTTAATCAACTAAACTTGCTGTTTATTCATATTTTCCGCATTTTAATACTTTTCATGACAGTTCATTTGAACTAATAATTCCAAAAATGTTTTCACGCTCATTTAAGTCTGAAACAAAAAAATTTAATAAAATTTCGATGTCAAATTTTTCGGTGATTACAATATTTCCTCTTTGTATATACTTATTAACTTTTCCGACACTTCTTTGTATATACTTCGTTGCTAATATAAAAAAGGAAACTAAATAATTTCTATAATAAAGAAACATTTATCGAAATATTGATTGATAGTTAAAACATTGATTCATTTCATTGTGATTGCAATATTTCGTCTTTGTATATAATTTGTATGTTTTTTCGCAACTTCTTTGTATATAGTTCCTTTTTGTATATACTTCGTTGTTAATGCAAAACAGGGAAAAAATGAACAATTTCTATAATAAACATTGGTTGAAATATTGAGTGACCGTTAAAACATTGATTGATTTTATGGTGATTACAATAGTTCTTCTCGATATATACTTTGTATCTTTTTTTCATAAATTCTTTGTATATAGTTCCTTTTTGTATATACTTCATTGGAAATGCAAAAGGGAAATAAAACGAACAACTTCTATAATAAAGATGATTGAAAATGCTGAATGATAATTAAAACATTGATCGATTTTATGGTGATTACCATAGTTCTTCTATGTATATACTTTGTATCGTTTTTCACAATTTCTTTGTATATAGTTCCTTTTTGTATATACTTCATTGGAAATGCAAAAGGGAAATAAAACGAACAACTTCTATAATAAAGATGATTGAAAATGCTGAATGATAATTAAAACATTGATCGATTTTATGGTGATTACCATAGTTCTTCTATGTATATACTTTGTATCGTTTTTCACAATTTCTTTGTATATAGTTCCTTTTTGTATATACTTCATTGGAAATGCAAAAGGGAAATAAAACGAACAACTTCTATAATAAAGATGATTGAAAATGCTGAATGATAATTAAAACATTGATCGATTTTATGGTGATTACCATAGTTCTTCTATGTATATACTTTGTATCGTTTTTCACAATTTCTTTGTATATAGTTCCTTTTTGTATATACTTCATTGGAAATGCAAAAGGGAAATAAAACGAACAACTTCTATAATAAAGATGATTGAAAATGCTGAATGATAATTAAAACATTGATCGATTTTATGGTGATTACCATAGTTCTTCTATGTATATACTTTGTATCGTTTTTCACAATTTCTTTGTATATAGTTCCTTTTTGTATATACTTCATTGGAAATGCAAAAGGGAAATAAAACGAACAACTTCTATAATAAAGATGATTGAAAATGCTGAATGATAATTAAAACATTGATCGATTTTATGGTGATTACCATAGTTCTTCTATGTATATACTTTGTATCGTTTTTCACAATTTCTTTGTATATAGTTCCTTTTTGTATATACTTCATTGGAAATGCAAAAGGGAAATAAAACGAACAACTTCTATAATAAAGATGATTGAAAATGCTGAATGATAATTAAAACATTGATCGATTTTATGGTGATTACCATAGTTCTTCTATGTATATACTTTGTATCGTTTTTCACAATTTCTTTGTATATAGTTCCTTTTTGTATATACTTCATTGGAAATGCAAAAGGGAAATAAAACGAACAACTTCTATAATAAAGATGATTGAAAATGCTGAATGATAATTAAAACATTGATCGATTTTATGGTGATTACCATAGTTCTTCTATGTATATACTTTGTATCGTTTTTCACAATTTCTTTGTATATAGTTCCTTTTTGTATATACTTCATTGGAAATGCAAAAGGGAAATAAAACGAACAACTTCTATAATAAAGATGATTGAAAATGCTGAATGATAATTAAAACATTGATCGATTTTATGGTGATTACCATAGTTCTTCTATGTATATACTTTGTATCGTTTTTCACAATTTCTTTGTATATAGTTCCTTTTTGTATATACTTCATTGGAAATGCAAAAGGGAAATAAAACGAACAACTTCTATAATAAAGATGATTGAAAATGCTGAATGATAATTAAAACATTGATCGATTTTATGGTGATTACCATAGTTCTTCTATGTATATACTTTGTATCGTTTTTCACAATTTCTTTGTATATAGTTCCTTTTTGTATATACTTCATTGGAAATGCAAAAGGGAAATAAAACGAACAACTTCTATAATAAAGATGATTGAAAATGCTGAATGATAATTAAAACATTGATCGATTTTATGGTGATTACCATAGTTCTTCTATGTATATACTTTGTATCGTTTTTCACAATTTCTTTGTATATAGTTCCTTTTTGTATATACTTCATTGGAAATGCAAAAGGGAAATAAAACGAACAACTTCTATAATAAAGATGATTGAAAATGCTGAATGATAATTAAAACATTGATCGATTTTATGGTGATTACCATAGTTCTTCTATGTATATACTTTGTATCGTTTTTCACAATTTCTTTGTATATAGTTCCTTTTTGTATATACTTCATTGGAAATGCAAAAGGGAAATAAAACGAACAACTTCTATAATAAAGATGATTGAAAATGCTGAATGATAATTAAAACATTGATCGATTTTATGGTGATTACCATAGTTCTTCTATGTATATACTTTGTATCGTTTTTCACAATTTCTTTGTATATAGTTCCTTTTTGTATATACTTCATTGGAAATGCAAAAGGGAAATAAAACGAACAACTTCTATAATAAAGATGATTGAAAATGCTGAATGATAATTAAAACATTGATCGATTTTATGGTGATTACCATAGTTCTTCTATGTATATACTTTGTATCTTTTTTTCATAAATTCTTTGTATATAGTTCCTTTTTGTATATACTTCATTGGAAATGCAAAAGGGAAATAAAACGAACTTCTATAATAAAGATGATTGAAAATGCTGAATGATAATTAAAACATTGATCGATTTTATGGTGATTACCATAGTTCTTCTATGTATATACTTTGTATCTTTTTTCACAATTTCTTTGTATATAGTTCCTTTTTGTATATACTTCATTGGTAATGCAAAAGGGAATTAAAATGAACAACGTTTATAATGAAGAAACTTTGATTGAAATATTGATTGATAGTTAAAACATGGATCGATTTTATGGTGATTACAATAGTTTTTCTTTGTATATACTTTGTATCTTTTTTTCACAACTTCTTTGTATATAGTTCCTTTTTGTATATACTTCTTATTGGTAATGCAAAAGGGGAATAAAAGGAATAACTTCTGTAATGAAGGAACGTGAATTGAAATATCATTTCTCAAAAGAATTATGTGTAAAATATGAAAAAAAATCCCATTAGAAGCTGGACTATGATTATACTCATTAAACCTTAATATTTCCCAAAAACAAACTTCTTACTTTTAAAACTTTCGGGAAGCAGCAGCTTGACGTCAAGGTAAGTAGCTACTACAAGGTTAATAACAATTATCTGTAATCCACCAATTCTTGAGAACCTTGTCCTAGAAGATTAAATTCGATTCTGCTTCGTCTAATCGGCCCTGCTACCAAATTAGCTGCTGCTTCTGAGCAAGCTTTGCTGCAGATGGGGCCCCAGAGGAATGTCTTCCAGACGGAGAGACAAAAGAAATTGAACGCGAAGTAATTTATATTTCAGACAGAAAACAAAATTTATCCTTTAAGAAAAGTTCGGATTGACGTTCTTCTGCCAGAAAAATTTCTTTTTTGGAAGGGGGGAGTGAATTTGAAATTGAAGTAGTGCGTAATTATATCTTGATTCATTCCATAGTAAAATAAGCTGTTTAAATCTTACATATTCTATTAGTTTCTACAGTTATATTAAAGTGGTTTTAAGACTGAGAATAATTTAAAAGTAATCAATTCATTTATTTCAACAAATTAATTTGATTCGTTAATTAATTGTATTAATTAAAAATTATTCGCAAATCCAAGACATGACCCATTATTGGATTTTGGATAAAAAAATAGAATAATCTAGGATTTAGTTTCATCGAAATATTGATTAAATGTTTTACAACGACAAATAACAAATTTAAACAAAATAATGACAAATAACGAAATAATCCATTCATTGTCATTTGTATTTATTGCCTTTTAACCTCTTCGTCGTCCGTAACGCGTCTAACGCATTCAAGTGAAAATTCTGCAGGGCGGCCGTAATGCTCTTCAAGCGCTTTTCTAGATTTTAAAACTTTTTAAATCTGGCAAATGTTTACTTGTTTAAGTTTTTATTTTTGTTTGTTTGTTCTAATGCGGCAAAAAACAGAGGGAAAATAGAAATTTACACTGACAGGAAAGAACGGCCAAAGGGTTAATGTGTTCGTATTTAATTTAAAGACAGTTATTTTTAATTGAATTTTTCTTTATTCTTTAATGAAGCTAGTAAATGACTACAACTAAACTAACTTTACATTACAATTAACTTTATACAATTAAAGCTGTATAAAGTTTTGTTTTTACTTCCTTAATAAATGTACTTCCGTACCTGAACAGCAGTTTGCAAATAAAATGAAATAATTTGGAGAAAATGTTAAAACCATTATTGTTTTAGAATTGAAATTTAAAATGTTATTATTAAGAAAAAAAATCGAAGAGGAATATTTGTGATATTTATAACAGTCAATGATATTTTCCGATAATTTTTTTAGTATTATGGAACATGCTAATGTGTAAGGGGATATATTCGTAATAAAAAAAAAGATATTAGAAATAGCAAATAATTATTTTCTAGAATATATCAAATAAGTTATCTTTCTAATTTATTTATTTGAAACTGAAATTCTTTAAATATACAGCGTTCAACGATTTTAATATGCTATCTACATCTTTTTCATTTTCTCGTATATTTTAATGTTAATCAGTAAGAGTAAGTTATTACCTCATTTTGGAATATGCAGAAAGTGCATAAATAACATTAATAAACTTTTTTCGCCACCACTTGTTTTTATTGACAATTTATTAAAATTTATTCTTTTTTTCTTTTTGAAACTTGGTGGAAGCTCATTTTAACTGCGTCTGGAATAATAATGATTATTTATAGCTTTAAATTTAAAACCAGGGCAGAATAAGTGTTTAGAGAGGACATACTTGACAATAAATTATTTTTTGAAAAACTCTAATTAAATTTCCCCCGGTTTTCTTGTATTGATCAAAAGCAAAGGAGCGTTCTGGAAATGTTAAGAGTAAATATTAATATAATATTCACTCGTATATTTAATTTCATAAAATTAATTATAAGCAAAGTGATTCTTAAAAGTAAAATAACTTTTTTCTTATAAAAATATAAACTATTGTTGTTCGTCTCAAGATGTTTATGCATTATAAATTAAGGCTTATAAATTATGTATTATAAATTATATAATTAAGGTTAAGGTTAAGGTTAATATTTTCAGAAGTCTTCATTTAAAATTAATCATCTATAACAGTTAAAAATCTCTATTTTCGCACGCTTCAGTGCCATGCCTGATTTGAGCAAGGTAATAAAGCAAACTTTCTCGTAAAGAGCTGAGAAAAAATGTATCTATTATATATTTAATATGATTATGTATACAATTAATTATTCCATAAATACACAAGAAGATGAACAAACTAAGCCTATTCCAATACATATTAGACAAACGAACGAATTCGATAAAAGATAATCAATATGCTTCTATTTTTGTGAGATTTTAATTAATTGGTTCGGTCTATTTAAAATTTGTTTAAAAATTATGTATCTCTGAATATAATAACAATGAACCCATATGAAATCTTGAATTTCAATATTACATGTTTTATTTTATGATGCTCTTAAGATTCGGAATATTTATTTCTTGAAGTGAAGAGGGTTTTTTAAATATTTTTATTATCATTTTGGCTGGAGTTGCAACGGCTGTACTAATTTTTTTATACAAATATATTATATGCATTTAATGTCCAATTTTCAGTTTAATGCTTTATTTTAACATTTTAAGTGTTTAATTGAAACTAAAATCAATATTAAAATTGAGTTTATGCAATGTCCAAAGTTTTTTTCTATTATTTGTATGATGATATGTTTGTTGTCAATGCGCTATACATTACATTACACTACACTACACACATAAGCACGCACGCACGCACGCACGCACGCACGCACACACGCATGCAGATACACACAAATGCACCAACGTGCGCATAAACGCACCTGAATGAAAATGAAGTTGAATGTGGCGTTGAAACATGCGCTTAATTTGCAGCTTCTAATATTTTACTGGCAAGCGGAGGGCACGAGGTTGAAAATTCAGTTCGGGATGAGATTTATTATAAATGTAGTATACATTTAGAATACATTAATAATAATAATAATAATAATAATAATAAATAGAATAAATGTAGTATACATTATATTTATTCACTCTTGCTAATATTAAATCACAATGGCCAGTCAGTTTGAAAAATTAGCTCTCAAACTTTCTGCATAGCTTATATACTAATAATGTGTCGTTGTTGCCGAAGCGCGAATAGTACAGTGGTTAATACAGTGGCGTAGCAAACAGGAAACCCAAGTTCGATTCTAGGCTATTTATTTTTGTTTTTCTTATTTTTTTCTAATTTATTTCAAATTAATTTAGCAATTTACAAACAGTATCAATTAATGTGTTTTTCATTTTTTATACAAAAATAAATATCTATTCTCCTAATATTACCATTTAATTTTTAGAAGAAATATAATTATAAGCATAAATGCATTTTTTAAAATATTCAGGATTACTTAAATTAAATTAACTATTTAAAGATGGTTTCAATTAATATGATATTAATATTTATATGGAAAAATTAATGTATTTTCTCTTAACACCTGAATTATAATTTAAAAAATTAATGCGTCTTTCTTTTCAAAAATTATTTAAATAAAATTACAGATAGTTTTAATTAAGATGCAACTCTTTTAGCACTCAAAAATGAAAGTTTTCAAAATAAATCTCCCATAAAAATAAATATTGAATTATAATTTATTTTTAAGCAAGAAAAATAATTACATGTATAAATTAAATGATGATAAATTTTAATTAAATTACTGACATCATAAAATATTTCATTAATTTTTTATTACATACAAGAGTAATAAAAACTATCTTAAAAAATTTCAAACAAGATATATATATTTCAACATCTTGCAAAATTCATAAATAATGATTATACACAAGAGAAATCTTTAAAAAAATCGATAAAAAAACAAGTTTCGTTTACCTTCAAAAAATATTTGTTTTTCTTCAGAAAATCGTGCAAAGCAAAAAGCATATCGTATGTTACTACTATATGCTTTTACTACATATGCCTATGCATTCCAAAACTTAACACCTGTTTTCTACTTCTCTTTTCGATTATTAAAATTTTGAATGTTTGCGGATATAATTATATTTGTTTCAGCTGCTCTCTTTAATTCCCGATATAAATACAGCTTCGTTCAGTTGTTATAAAAAAATGTATCTTCATTAAAATCCAAAAAACTAAAACTTTTAATGATTTTAAGATAAAAATAGTTATTTTGAAATATTTTTATAGTTAAAATTATATTTATAATTATTTTAACACTTAAAAATTACATTATAGTTATAATTAAAGAAAAATATACACAAACTGAATTATTTTTCTTTTGAAAAATAAGTTATAATTTATTTATTAATAGAAAATACATTTACTTTTTCCATATAAAAATGAGTATCATATTAATTGAAACCATCTTTAAATTGTTAATTTAATTTAAGTAATTCTGAATGTTTTAAAAAAATGCATTCATGCTCATAATTATATTTCTTCTAAAAATTAAATTGTAATATTAGGAAAATAAATATTTATATTTGTATAAAAAATGAAAAACATATTAAATATTGTTTGTAAATTGCTAAATTAATTTGAAATAAATTAGTAAAAAAATAACAGCAAAAAAAGCTAGCCTAGAATCGAACTCGGGTCGTCTGTTTGATAGGCCATTGTCTTAACCATTATACAATTCGCGCCTCGGCAACGGCAACACATTGTTAGTATATAAGCTATGTAGAAAGTTTGAGGGCGATTTTCTCGAAACTGATTGGCCATTGCGCTTTAATATTTCCGTGAGTGAACATTCTAAATGTATACTACCTTTATACAAATTCTCATCCCGCACTGAATTTTCAACCTCTTGCCCTCCCCCTGTAAAAGAAAAATAAATAAAAGCAAGTAATAATGAAAATATTTTTATTTTATACCTTTTGATAATTTTCTTTATATTTAAAAAAATTCTCGTTTTTGAAAACAATTAATAAATCGCTAATGTATCAAAAAAATAACAACGAATGATATCAATATTTTCACTCAAATAAACATTTTTAAATTTCTACGCTATAGATATCAGGGGATAAAATATTGGGCCATAATCAATATAAAATATATAATTACTGATTTAAAATCATGATTTAACTACCCAAATACCAAATTGTAAAAAATGTGTTTAAAAGGAAGAATTCGAAATCAACATTAAATTAAATTCAAATTCAAATTTACTTATTTATAATGCATTTTCAATATGAGATTTTTTTGACTGAATCAAATAGTGAACTTATGTTTGAACAAATATCATTTTATTTAAATCTGATATCCTTATAAATAAATAAGCTGAGCAAAATGAGAAAGTTCAAGATGTGCATTAATAATCACCAATAATCTAATTTTATCCAATTCTCTTATAAATAAAAGTAAATTCTAATCATATAACCTTTAAACGAAATTAAATTCCGTGCCATTTTTTTATTAGTATATGCATTTTTAAACTATAGATTAAAGGGGATTCTTAATAGTAATGTTAGGTAAATGAATATGGCAAACAAGAATTCAAATTAAAAGTACTCTCACATCTCTGCGACTCATTTTTCTTAAATTATTCATCACTGCGCTAAATATAATATCGAACCCTTGTGAAAAATATCGAAATAATTTAATTATTCATTGTGTAGAAAGGAATCGCTGCTGAGAATATTCGATGTCATAGGGGATTCTTAATGAATTTATCACGTAAAAGGCAACAAACGGTTCTTTCATCTTGAATACGAGTAAATATTATTTCAAAGGAATTTGAGATTAGGTACATGCGAAACTCTCAGTTAAGGAATTCTGTTAAAAATTTCGTTCATTTTTGTAACATTTTTATGGGCAAAGAGAATATGTATATGACGAATGCATTTTCAACAGCAGGGCATTTATATTCAATTTAATTACTTTGCATCTTATTTCGTCACAATTTTATTGCAGAGATATTTTATTCTAATTTATATCTATATGCACCGTTTAAACGACATGAAAATAGCTATCTAAGAGAATATATTTTTGTGAAAATTCATCCTATGTATTTTAGTTCGCTTATTATCAAATCGGAAATGGAATTAACTTGAAAATGTATGAACATTTCCAAAATATATTATATTAATTCATGATTTAAAACAAATAAATGAAAGGATTGATAAATATTGATATTCAAAACCCCAATAAAGGAAAACCAAATATGGATTTGAAATCAAACCTAAGATTAGAAGCAATTACTCAGATAAAATTTCTAAAAGTTTTGTGAAATCAAATTAAAAAAATGATGTAATTTATTTCCCTTTGTATTAGAATATAAATAAATAACAAACATAATTCTTTACAGAGAAATTGTTAATGAAACCAAAGAACAGTCAAAAAGAGCATAAAAGGGTGTCTCATCTTCCATAAAATATGTCCTTTGATCTAGTTACAGATGCGTGGAAATAATCACGAATATTTGAAGAATTGTAAACATCTTGAAAGATAGTTCAACTAAAGGAATTGCCTATGACTATTGAGAAGAACAAATATATCACTTTCCACATACTTAGTAAGAAAAGTAATTCAAACAGAATATTTTAGGCAAGGAAAATTCACTTGTCAATATTTTTATACATTATATTTATGTATTATATTTTTTACGTATTACATGGAGTTTCGGTTATATAGTTTTTTAAATTATATATTAATATAATTTAATTATAAATTTATATAATTTAATTAATTATATTATACTCTCGCTGCATCCAATACCAAAGATTAAATTGTTTGTCGATAAAGTATATAGGATGATACCAAGTTTTACTTTGCCATGAAATCCAATAAAGTGATGATCAATGTCATTTTCAACGAAGAAGGGTTTTTTTCCCTCATCGACTGGTCAGAGAAAGATGAAACAATTGATAGCATTGTAAAACGTTTCTGAGGCCAAAGTAAGTCATAAAAAAGCCATGAAACTCTCTAGGAAAGAATGGAGTTGCTTTCGAACTACGCTAAAACATATGTGATGGAGGTTTCCAAACGGCTTACAAAAATTTAATCAGAACCCCTCAAATATCTGCCGTTAAACCCCAATATCGTTCCATGTGAGTCTCATATTTTCGGCGAATTTAAAAATGACTGAACATTTATCTATACTTATAATAAAGCTCAATGTGTGTGTGTGTGTGTGTGTGTGTGTGTGTGTTGGCTCTCTACAGGCCAGATCATTTGACATACAGCTATCATATTTGTTACATGTATACCTTAGAGGTCGGGAATGTGCACCCGTGGTCCCTTTTTTTGAAATTTTAATTATTAATTAAAAACTAACTTTCCCGCCAAAAAAATCTTCCATTTTCCCCACCGCCAAATAAGTAAGGCTTCAGTTATTTTTTTTCTCCCAACAGAATTGAGGCTAGGGTTAATATTTTTCGGCGGATTATTTCAAACGATTCTGTTTATTTTCTTGATGTTTTATGCATTTAAAATGACACATTGTTAATTAATCCATGTTTCAGATTCATTCTGAAGTACTTTTGAATTAAAATAACACAGAATAAAGGAAATTAAAAATGTATAATCTGCATAGCGTTACCCCAACTGGCGTAGAAAAATTCACGCAGTTGGGTTACCGTAAATAGCGAAGAAAATTCACGCCTGCGCATTGTGTTCTGATTGTTACCATGACAACCATTATCAACGGATGATTTAAATTATTTTTAGGTGAGTTGCATGCTTTTGTAATTAAATTGTATTTATGTTAGTTATATATTTTTTTGCATATGCTTATAGTTTTAAGTACATCGTTTTTTAACTAGTTTTTTTAAACCTGTTTTCGACCGATTATTTTAAACGATTCATTTTATTTTCTTAGTGTTTGATGTATTTAAAATTAAACATTGTTAATGAATCGATCTGTTTATGATGAATCTGAGAAAATTTTGTTGGCAAATTCTTGAGATATTACATAAATTAAGAAAGATATTCTTTAGTGCCCATAAAATTTAAACGCTCAGTGACTCTATTATCAGTAATCATATTATTAAAAAAAATGCTTTGTTTCAGTAAAAAATATTATTATATTAATTTAATCATTTACACTTGAATTTAAAGCATAAATTCTACGAGGGGTAACAGAAAATTAGAGATATACATATCACGTTATGACTGAAGGCCTTTATAATATTATGAGTGAATTATATGACTATCAAAATTTGAAGCTTTAAAATATTTTGCTGAAGAATCTATTAAAGTTGGAATTGTGTAAAATATTTAATGGTACCACCGGAGTTTAACCCCCTGCTTGCCGCAATTTTTAAAAATCGTCAACAACGGCCTAGCGAAATGTTCAAAAGCAAAGGAGCAGATGTTAAAATTATAGTGCATAATAAAGATTGCCAGCTTTGGCGCGTTATCGCAACTTGGCGAAGAAGGGGGTTAAACTCCGGTTCAACCTATTTAATTATTAAAATTTAAACGAACATTAAGATTGGTGAACCGGCTGGTCGCCAAATGCGGCTAGTTAGTAATAAAGAAATTCAGAACACCGTGGAAAACTGGATCCATTAGCGATTCAAGTTTCACATTGTATCCCCAAGTGTAGAAGAATCAATGACAATTATGTGTAAATGTTAAACATGAATTGAAATATATATCCATACCTTATTAAATCATGCAGGATGGCAGAATATAGACAATAGAGACTCATTAGCCATTTTTTAAAGGCTTACATACATATAAATGTTTTCAGTTGATAAAATACTTTAAATGAAGTACAGAATTATGTTTTATAATCGAGTTAAAAAGTATGATGATACTGAAAGAAGTATGAGACCTAAAGTTTAATATTACTTCCTGATCCTGTTAAATAAATAAATGTTGATGTGCCATGATGCACATTAAAAAAGTTCGATTGTCGTATAACTGACAATCCCCGATTAATAATTTTTTTAACAAGCGTGAGTTCTATACAGATTTATTTCAGGCACAATTATCAGCTCTAGACAAGGTAAACTTTTTGGGCAAAATTAAAAATATCACTGTAATTTTGAAATGAAATTTTTTCAGCAAAAAAAGAGTAAAACTCATATACAAACTGTTCACGAAATAAAGACGGCTCAATCTGGAATCAACACGAAGAAAAGAACTAAATAATATCATTGAAAATGAAATATTACTTAAAATAAGATTATGAAACATTATATTAAACATAAATCAATCATGTTTCAGTAATATTTCCTTGGAAATATTTTCTTCGTCTGAAATATAAAAACTTATTCTCGAAGCAAATCTTCTTCATTATGGAACAAAGTTGTTGGAAAAAAATGCATAACAATATTATTGGTAAACTATTTATCAAATCTGCTTTACTATTTGATTCAATTTCTTAATTAATTTTAAATAAGCCTCAAAGAGTAATCTAATGGACTTGTGTAAGTACTCATAAAGACCCTTGCATTTAATAAGGTTGCACATGGTTGAAAATACTTGAAAGTTAAAACTTCCTCTCACTAAAGCAATATTCTTGAACAAAATCATAGTAAGTAAATGGTCAGATTATGATCCAAATAAAATCTCCGTATGTTTAACATACTTTAGTGCATCATCGAAGAAGAACATTTACATGCCAATTCGCTTGCTGCCTATTTGGTTGTATGTTAGGAGGATTTTTTAAAAATTGAATATGCTTATTTACTTTTAAATTATTCATTACGACTTTTAAAAAGCATTATCGAGATCATAGAATTCAGCTCATAAAGTTGTCTAAAATAATGAAAATCAAAGTTTTATAATTTGAACAGTTTTAAATGAAGAATTGAGACTTTATTCTTCAAAAATATTTTACCAAATATGACTAATAGACCTAAATTGTGTAAAAATTTATATGTTGTAAATTTTTTTAGCTTTATATTTTTTTAGACGAGTAATATTTAATATGATCAATTCTTTACTTCATTAAAAATTATTCTAATTGGAAGTAAATGCATATCTCGGATGGTTTAAAAATTAGTAACAGTGTCATGGTTAAATTAAACTTTCAACGTATCACTTTTAACTCTGGAATTCCATTAAAAATTTAATAATTTCCGTATTTTTCCGTAACGTATTTTAATAACGTATATTTCCGTAAAAATTTAATAATTTAATAACGTAAAATTTAGGAATGTAAAGTTCTCAAACATTTTTCCAAATTATCATTCTTATTCTTCCGATATTAAGAAACCATCAAAAAAAAGAAGGAAAAGAGAACATATCAAAATACTGGAGATATTCGCTCACTACTTTCAAAACAAATAATAAAGAAAAATTAATGAATTAATAAAAAAATAATAAATGTCACAGAAAAATTGTATGTTATTAATTATATTTAATTACAGAAAACAGCGTTTTCTGGCAGCTCATTCTGAGAATATCGTTTTTTGCAGCACGTTTATTAATCATAAGGATCAAACCAGAACTTATTTACCATGAAATGAAATATTAATTTTTGTAACAGAAAAAAATGCAAGCCGTGTCAGGTGAAATATCTAATACCGTTTCTTATTAAGATTCAAGCAAATGAAAGAAATACATATGCTTTATTTTAGTTAATTTGGGTTAGAGGAATTAAGAAAACGGGACAATATTTTTTTATCGCATGTATTGGACTAAAAAAATCGCTAATGCTTTTTGTCACGCATAGGTTTTCTTGAACTGCATAGTTAAAAGGAATCTATTACAGCCTTGAGACTTTTGGGTTAATCTTGGTCGCTTTATAAAAATGTGTCACACAAGCTAAATTATCACTCATTCAAATCACGTAAACGATTTGTTGAAAAAGGATTTGATGAATAAAGTAGAAATTGTGCCACATTTTCAGGCATTGACAATGTATCCTTGAAATAGAGTTTTCATGATACTGATACTGATTTTGGATACTAAAAATTTAAATACCAAATTTATTGTAAGTATAATAAAAGAGCTTTTTAATTTTTATGTGGTTTTAAATAATCTAATATATTGATAAAATAAAGGTTACAAAAGAATTGATGAAAAGAAAATAGCATTCTAATTCTTAATGAACAATACAATATTTGAATTAATATTTTATTGCAATTTAATTTCGGATTAAATGTAGTTGAGTGAAACAGTTCTCTAGCTTAGATCTAGAGGAAACTAGCGGGGATTACCTGCCCAAAACTTTCTCGCATAATCTCTAATAAATGATTATCCCAGAGAATACCTTGCATGGTCACGAAACATTAGCCTTTGGCGTGAATTTAGCATTTTTACTGATTCTATCGAGCCAACCTTGGCGATTAATCCATAGCATGCCTTAATAATATCCGAAAATTAAATTTTTGTTTTAGACGTTCCTCAAAACCGATTGAAACAAAAATTTGATATAAAATTACACTTGTAGTCAAAAAACTCACATACTGATATATTTAAGTATTTGCATTTTTGAGTTATCGCGTCTCCATGTTTCTGAAAGAACAGACCGACAGACGGTCAACCACTTGTTGGAATTGGCTCAGATTTTGATAGGTGTGTACTTTCTAAATATTAAATTTGTATACCGAATTTTGCCCATCTAGTTCCCTTCTTGTAGTTATAATGTTAGCTTAAACGAGAGCAGTCAGACAGAGAAACTTCTTCTGCATAGATTGTGTTCAAAATTTGACAGATATCTACGAATTTGGTATAAAGGCCGTATACCAAATATCATCCGTCTATCTCAAAGCATTTTTTAGTTATCTTTGTCACAGACAGATAGACAAACATATCTTTTCCAAAAATGTGATTTTCAAACCCGAAAGGACTGAAACGTGGAAATTCGTAAAAATCTCGAGTTCGATTTTTTTTTTGACATTACAATACTTTCTCTGTACTACGTATAAGAGAAAGTAAAAGTTAGTATTGACGTTGTCATAGCCACTGCCTCATATTTTGTTTCCGTGGATATGTAAACAACTCGAAATATATTATCAGATATTTTTCAGGAATAAATGCATATTTCTTTTCCAATATGCATAATTCATATTCTAAACGGACATTTTGCGTTCACTGATCTCTCGCATATATTTATTTATGATAATTAGAAATACGTTATTCTGGGGATAATTTATTCTCTTTTGCTTTGTTATGAATTTTAAGCACATGACGACACATTCACGTATGAAACGCAATATGATATCCCTACATAAGAAGATTGATTATTTAATGCTAACAAAAATAATAAAAGTCTATTTTTCTAACTTTTGTTTAGTCACTTGAGAGCTGTTGAAATATAAACCTTTATTGCTTTAATTCTCGCAAATTTTAATTTGGCAAACATTCGTGATAATATAAAATAAGAAGGTTCAAATTATTCTGTAATGTTTTATAATTATTTTGTAATATAATACAATTTTGTAAATTTCTTAATACTATATTGCTTTTATCGCTTTTTACAGTGCCCTTTTTTACTCCACTTTTAAAGATCTGCTAATTTTTTTTTAAATATAAATAAATATACATGCAAAATACAAATAAATACAAAATATACAATACAATACTTTAAATACAAATAAATATAATAAATATGCATAAATATTTGAAATTTAAAAAAATTACAAATTTTGAATTATAAAATCAGTTGGTTTTGTTTTAGAAATGTCAGAGATTTCAGAGTTTCTTTAGATGCAATCATCATGTAAAATCTCACTCTATTCCTTGATAAATATTTCATAGCTTTGTTTTCCTGCATGAAACGAGTTTCCCTCCTCCCACGCGCCAATATCACATGACGCCTTTTATTTTAGCAGTTTCTTGTAAAATTCATGGGAAATCATCAGAGCATTGTGTTTATAAAAATTTCTGTATGACGTTCTGTACTGAAGTAAAGCAGAATAGCTCTGCGTTCTTTCCATTGCCTCACCATTTTCTAATAGAAGTTTCATAAGTAAATACATAATTCTTTTAAGCCTATCATAGATACCATTCCCCATTGTATTGAAATTTGGTTGCAGACTTCCTTTTATTGTTCTAGTAGAGAACTTATTATTCATTTCAATACATTTGTTTCCTATATTTGAATATTTTTTTTTTTCAAATTCAGCTTTTATTTTTCAATTTAGCACATTATGCCTTTATAGAAAAACATCCTAATACAACTTTCCTTTGCACAGAAAAATGTTTTAGTCCAAAAAATTTTATCTTGACACAACAAACTGCAAAATTAATAAATATGATGGATAAATAATAATAAAATAGGTCAAATCAATCCCTAAATGTCTTTACCTGCTTTAAATGATTTTTTTTGTCCAAACGGTATTGCTCAGTAAAATGTAATATCAATACTTCTTACTTTATTTTGATTACGTATTTTTAATTCAACTTATTATTATTATTATTATAGACTATAAAATTCTGATGTCTACAATTAAAAAAATTTAATCGTAGAATAAAAAAAACCTATGCATTCAAAAAAAGTTTCATTTGTAACATAGATTAGATATTACAATAAATTTTCCTGTTCATGCAATTTAGAAGCAGATAAATTTGATTACAATCCTATTTTACGTTAAAACTTATTGGTGGTTATATTGAATTATTTCTTTTGAAATTAGGGCAACATCTCAACTCATTTTGGCGACTCTTCTTGTGTTAGTCTGTTTATTAAAATAATTCGTAGTGGATAGCCATGTCAATTGGCAGTCTTCATTTTAGAAACATTATACCAATTAAATTTGTTTTAAAAAATTACCTTTTTTATGTTTCAAAAAATAAATCCCTCTAATTAATCAAGTTTCAACAAAAACCATTATTACTTTTTATGAAGTGAAGAACATCGATTTTCCAGTAAAGTGCAAATCTAGAACCGAGATTTGATTAAAGTTTCGTTGACTATATTTTAAAGACAATACTAGAACGAAGATACAGTCATGTCTGACTTGATGAACTCACAATTCATAAAAACTTATGTCTGTGAATATTTAATCGTATTGTACAGTGTATCTACTGTAACTACAATAACATAACGTCTGGGGTAAAAAAGGAAATCACATAAATTTCTTATCAGGATCTCCATGAAATATGTAAAAAGTATTTCTTAAAAGAGGAAATGACATCCATGATTGCCGATACTTATGTTGCACAATACGTTGAATACTCAGCATTGATTTTTCCTTACTTTTCTTACAGCATAAAAAAAAAACACTACTGACATTGATGGATTACTGAAGCGTGATAAATGGATTTATTGGTCCACATACACATCTTTACTAACAAAAAATAATTAACAGTACAGTCTTCAAAAAAAAAATGATCACCTCTTTAACTTGAAAATTTATTATGACATCTTCAAAAAAAAGGTATGGTTGAAAATGGATTACAGAAACAGGTTTGTTTAGGTAGAAAAATTAATTAAGTGAGTGAAAAACATGGTAAATTAATTATTATCTCGAAATTTTTAATTACACTTCCAAATTTTTTTTACTCAGTTGATTGCCACCATGAAATAAGCCTTCAAAAAATTTGTAAGCTGCTGATGAAAACGATTTTATGTTAAACGAGCCATAAAATCGTTTGGCAGTGCCTCAAAAACTGTAAAATATTCCTCAAATATTTTTTGGCTCATTAAAAAACATAAGTTTACTATACTAATGGATGAAATAAATTCATATGTAAAAATAATTATTTATAAATTTTGAAGCCTGATTATGTGAAAATTATTGTAAAACATAGTAACATTTTTAAATAACAACAAACATGCGATGTTTAAACATCTAAATCATAAATTAACTCCATATCTGTAACAGTTTTTGAAATATTTACAAAAATTCTTCACCATTTCAATTTTGAGTGGTAACACCTTGGTCACCTACTTGTTGAGGTACTGAATATTATTTTTAATAGTTTCTAACCATCTGCTTATGCATCGTGGTACAAGAGCTTACAAGGTATAAGAAAGCTGCAATTATAAAATCTTTTATGGATAATTTCCATGTCAGGTGGCAAGGACTTATAAAAATATATACATATAAATTATCCAGAATATTAATTAGAATTTTTTCTAACAAGTAAGAACAATAGCGATAATGGATTGTAATATTTAATAAATTATTTATATTTTATAGTCTTTCTTTCATTATTAAAAATTAACTATCCATGACTAATGATGCAAATAATACATATTTATGATTTTTTTAGAATAAAATTTAATTATCAATCGACTTTGAAATACTTTAGATTTTTTCTGATTAAAGGATTTCAAATAATGGTGATAAATAAGGCTTTATTTACAAGTAAATTTCAAAGATAATTTCAAATCTTTGCCTTTCATATTGAAAGGTTTTATCACGGTATAAAAAAGAATGATTACTTATATTTATTTAACATACACTATCTTCTGGAATTACTGATATATCTACTTTTCAAATGATTTCATATTTTTCCAGAAGTATGCGGATTAAGATGGTGTCAGCCAAAAGAAATTTAATCATAGATTCTATATTAAACAGCATTCAACTACCACAAGAACTTAAGTGGATTTGTTTATCTACATTTTTTTCCATCAGAACAAAAAGAATTTATGATTTGAACTGGACATATTTGAAAATTGTTCCATTTTAGAGATTTGGAATATAGATGCTAGATGTGTTGCGCATCAAAATTAACATCGACTAACCGGTTTTGTATTAATTTTCCTCTCATGATGCAAATGTGAACTTTCTTTAAAAAAAAAAAAAAAAAAAAAAAAAAAAAACGAATTCATTTCTTTTCTCTTTTGAGGCTCATATAGCTATATATTCTTATTGAGTCTCCCTCTTTTATATTACCAAATAAAAAAAAAATGTTGCAATTTATTCATTTATGTTAATGTGGTTATGTGTAATAAGCAACGGGCACGTGAACATTATTTTCATTCAAATTAGATAATAAATCACTTGTAGTTAATGAATAATTTGTGAAGTAATATTATATAATTCTTATCATATAATAACATCATATCATTCTATACATATCATATGAAGTAATATTATATAATTCTTATCATATAATTCTTATATATCATATCATATAAGAATTATATAATTCTTATCACAAAAATATTAAAAAAGATTAAAAAAAAAAAGAAAGATTATTCAAAAGTAATAGATAAAATTGACGATATATTTGTAGTTCATATATACGATGCAATCCTGCTAATTCCATGCATTCTCACGTTTCTTTCAATAATTTTTGTGTTAGTAATAGGGTTGGTGGGAAAGCTCCAATTTCTCATAGTTCATAAAAAATTAATGGTCATTTGATTGCTTATTTTTAAATTGAAATTGAACTCATGATCGTTTTATACATTGTGTTTGTACTACAGATATGTTAATTAAAATTTTTTTTTAAAAAAAGGAAAATAATGTTTTAGTTACATAGTAATAATAAAAACATTTGTCATTGCATATAGCTTGTATGCAGACAATGCATCTAGATGAGGTTATTTTAATTTCCGAAAATTAATTATTTTTTTATAATTAAAAATAATAGATTCACATGTCCTTTTGACACTATTAGTTCATTTTTTTTCTGAAAATTTTTTTCTATAATTTAAAACCCTAGATTTACATATCCTTTTGATTTGACTAAAATATTGTTGAAATTTGTTTAAAACCAAAAGTGTAATATCTTTTTTAAAAAAGTACTTCTTAGTGAAATGCTGTTCTTATATGATTAATAATCATTTTCGCCCGAAAACAGCATTTCTTCCTTTAAATAAATTCCTAAGAAATTCATTGACTTAAAGTGAAATTACGTGAATTTATTTCTAAGCAATGAAGTAAAATTTTATTTAAAAACATTGGAATCAATGTATTACATTCTTCACAAAAATGAAATTTTGGGCGTTACAGAAATGTCTAAGAAGGGATCAAGCGTATTGGTGGATTCTAAAATATTCTGAAAAATAATCAAATGTTTAAATTTACAATTTAAAAAATCATATATTTATGGGAATTTGAAAATGAATATAAATGTTAAATAATGTTCTAAATAATATTAGGCTAATTTTTTGAAATCTTAGTGTAATAAATTGAAAGAAATGCTGCATTTGTTTTTAACAATTTGAGGTTTATTTAATTCTAGCCGCCTTTGGCGACCAGCCGGTTCGCCAATCTTAATGTTCGTTAAAATTTTAATAATTAAATATTTTATGCAATTTCTACTTTAATAGCTTCTTCATCAAAATATTTTAAAACTTCAAATTTTGATTATCATATAATTCATTCATAATATTATAAAGGCCTTCAGTCATAACGTAATATGTATCTCTCTCATTTTCTGTTAGCACCCGTAGAATTTATGCTTTAAATTAAAGTGGAAAGAATTAATCTTCAATTAATATAATAATATTTTTTACTGAAACAAAGCATTTTTTTATAATCTGATTACTGAAAATAGAGTCACTCAGCGTTTAAACTTTATGGGCACTAAAGAATATCTTTTTAAATTTATGTAATATCTCAAGAGTTAGTCAACAAAATTTTCTTAGATTCATTATGAGCAGATCGATTCATTAACAATGTTTAAATTTAAATGCATCAAACACTAAGAAAATAAAACGAATCGTTTAAAATAAACGGTTGAAAACGGTAGAATTTATGCTTTAAATTAAAGCGGAAAGAATTTATCTTCAATTAATATAATAATATTTTTTACTGAAACAAAGCATTTTTTTATAATCTGATTACTGAAAATAGAGTCACTCAGCGTTTAAACTTTATGGGCACTAAAGAATATCTTTTTAAATTTATGTAATATCTCAAGAGTTGGTCAACAAAATTTTCTTAGATTCATTATGAGCAGATCGATTCATTAACAATGTTTAAATTTAAATGCATCAAACACTAAGAAAATAAAACGAATCGTTTAAAATAAACGGTTGAAAACAGGTTTTAAAAAACTGCTTAAAAAACAATGTACTTAAAACTATAAGCATATACAAAAAATATATAACTAACATAAATACAATTTACTTACAAAAGCATGCAACTAACCCAAAAATAATTTAAATCATCCAACGTTGTCATGGCAACAATCAGAACAGAATGCGCATGCGTGAATTTTCTTCGCCGGTTACGTAACTGAAATACGTGATTTTTTCTACGCCAGTTGGGGTAACGCTATGCGGATTAGAAATTTTTAATTTCCTTTATTCTGTTTTATTTTAATTCAAAAGTACTTCAGAATGAATCTGAAAGATTGATTCATTAACAATGCTTAATTTTAAATGCATCAAACATTAAGAAAATAAACAGAACCGATTGAAATAATCCGCCGAAAAATTTTAACCCTAGCCTCATTACTGTTGGGAGAAAAAAAAACTGAAGCCTTTCTCGTTTGGCGGTGTTTAAAATTTAAGATTTTTTTGGCGGAAAAGTTGGCGGTGGGGAAAATGGAAGATTTTTTTGGCGGGAAAGTTAGTTTTTAACTAATAATTAAAATTCTAATTAAAATTTCAAAAAAAGGGACCCCAGGTGCACATTCCCGACCTCTAAGGTATACATGTACCAAATTTGATAGCTGTATGTCAAATGACCTGGCCTGTAGAGCGCCAACACACACACACACACATTGAGCTTTATTATAAGTATAGATATAGATATAGATATGGTCATTATCGGAGTAGCGGTTTTCGTGAAATAAAAATGATTTTCTTTCAAGAACTACTGTGAAATTCATAATAAAATTTTATACAAACATAGAAAAAAGTCCACCGGTTCGAATAATTAAAAAATTTCAGTTCCCCATAGTGGAAAATTCTAATTAATTCTCTATTTAATAAACTCAGTTAATCCATTTTTCAATCCGAATGCCTGTACCTCTGATTTATTACCATCGATACCAATTTTGTGAAAATACATTAATAAATGCTCGGATTATAGAGATATTCTGTTTTTTAAATTGAGGATTGTATAAGATTCTTATTTAATAACTGCAATATTGTACGTTTTCATAAAATTGCTTAGAATCAATTTACGTTACTTGTAAAGAGTAGAAGTCGGCATATTGATGATATACGATTTATTTCAATGATTTTGCAAGAAAAGTTTGGGTATTATATAGAAAGAATATATGATTAAATGCTATATCGATAAATTTGTTTAAGGCTTATCTACGTGCTGCTCATTCTTAAACTCAATTATGGAAGTCAGTGAATGCCTTTAGGACTTATGAAAAGTGATGGCTTGAAAGAATTAATTCGTTACACTCGACTACACTTTTCTTCTCTTGTAAAGTCGGCAGACTTCAAATTTTTATGAAATCCTTGTATTTTGAATCCTTTCTCTTTATATTTTTTTTCTTTATTTCTGACAAGTTATTTCAGAGAATGTAAACCAAAGACAAACATTTTCCCAGATGAAAATTTCTTTCTTACAAACACCAAATACATGCTTCTGTTGCTAAGAGTTAATCACAAAATTTTAACATTGTATAAACAAATACTAGAAAAGTTAATTAATCTTTTTTAACACTTCTTCCATAACTTTTCGGTTACAAAGTTTAAATATATATTTTTCTGTACATGTATACTTTAAGACCTTATTGACGATTTTATTATTTATAAAGTTTTATAAAGTTTCTGACAATCCTGTAAAATAAATTCATATTAAAAATGTTTTCAATATTGAAGCATGGATATCTTTGAGAGCATTCCTGCTATTTGATCTTCTGAGTGCGGTTTGGTTTCTTTATTTTCTAAAACAAAGTAATGAAGAAACTTCCTCTCACCTTTATAACTCCATCTTCAGATCCCGAAGCAATCCATCGACCGTCAGGACTGAATTTTAGGGTATTCACGGCTTTCGTATGCCCCTGAAAAGAAAGAAGTCAATAAAAAAAATTATTGCTAATATTTCTTTAAAAAAAATTTCGTGAAATTCATTCAAA